>NW_025376657.1:0-5251 GCF_016433145.1 Gracilinanus agilis
TAGACTATAATAAATATATTACACAGAATATTTCTGTAGAATATATAACAAATATGTTGTACTGAATATTTATATAGAATATATAGACTATACAATAAATATATAGAATATATGAAATATATTTTATGTAATATATATCTATATACAATTCTATATAACATATAGGATATAACACAGCTCTTATATTTTTCTCCTGTTTTAGTCTCCAAACCTGATAACCTCTTTTCTGACCACCCAGACACTTAATAATAGTATTTTTATTATTATCTTACATATAATTCTATAGAACATATAGCATATAAAAATATTCTATATGTTATATAGAATGTATAATTATGTTATATAGAATTATAATATGTAATTATATATTATATATGTTATATCCTATATGTCATATAGAATTATATATAAGGTGATAATAATATTACTATTATTAAGTGTTCTGGGTGGTCAGAAAAGAGGTTATCAGGTTTGGAGACTAAAACAGGAGAAAAATACAAGAGCTGAGCAAAGTAGGATTGATGGGATTTCATTTCCTCTAAGCATAAATATAAAATGAAAATGAGTTCACATAACCTTTCCATTTCAGTTTCATGTCTAGCTTCAAATGTTGCCTTCCTTTCTCCTCCTTCAGTTTTTCCCTGCAGCTCCCACTTCTCAGTTCATTCAAATGCAAAGAACAAAGAAAACACACTGAATCAATTAGAAGGTGACTACCTGCCAACCTGCACACTCCAATTTTTCAAAGGATTCTTAAAAGGTCACTCCTTGGGACCCAAAGCGTAAATTCCAAGCAGCCACGTTTTCCCTTCTCTGGGAGACCTCCATGAAGAAACAAGCCCAAGTTAGAGGGTACTACAATTACATAGTTGTTTAATTATCTTAATTTATAAAACATGTGCCTAAGTAAACCCAAAACTGGCACTGAAAGGAATAAACAGGCTGCGCTTCAAACAGCCACATGAATGGGACCGAACGCCTATGGACATCGGTCGTAGCTGTCCATACGTAAGAGTTGTTTGATTGAGATTCAAGGTCAATTGTGTTATTTTAGTCGTTTTCTCTTCTTCAAAAATAACCTCTTACAAAGAGGAAAGAGTGAGTCAGTTTGTTTCTATCCTTCTTAATTTCTTCCTCAGAAGTTCACATGATTGGTTATTTACTTACTATTACACAAATAGATGTGTTTTTCATTTGTATTTAAATGCATTCATTTTATCCATTTGTGGGCATCCCTTTGACCCCAGCCTGGGCTGCTTATTTAGACTTCTAGATACTAGACTATTCCATGCATGAATGTCCTTTCCTAACCCTGAACAAAGACTTGCTTCTAAATCAATCCAGGACATAACTTTCACCTGAAAAGTCTGACCTATGCCTGGATTTTCCCTTTGTCCAGAAAACCCAAAGAAAACCAGTATAACTCCACAGCCAAAACTCAAGTCCAGTGTATTCTCGTAGGCAGCAGAACAGCCAAGAATCCCCCCAGGTCCAGTCAGAACCATCCCAGTACTTGAATCCACAAAGGGCCAGGAACACTTTTATACCACTTCCCAAGAAGATCCACAGGTGCATCTGAAAGGAGTGAGTTTATTGTCATTTTTATCAATTCTGGCTCAGAGGAAAGGACAAAAGCAACCTCTCCCTTAAACTATTATAACAGTCTTCTAATTGGGTCCCAGAATCCATTCTCACCGTACCCTAACCCAAATTAACATTTCTAAAGCACAGGTGGAGCCCCATCCCTCCCCCAAGCAAAAAACTGAATTAAAATCTCAAGCCTTTTTACATGAATTGTTAATGAAGCCAGATTTCCCAGGTACAATTACTTTTTGGAACCTAAATGCAAGACTTTACATTTATCTTGTGAATTTATTCTTGGTTTAGGTCCTTAATGCTAGCCTTCCATTCTGTGGATTCTGTCATTCTAGGTCTTCCCTAAATTTAGAGAGCCCAAGCCACCTAATATTTCCTTCTCTGGCACCATCAAATTTACAGAAAAATGTAACACAGAGCACGACCCAGGAAGAGACCACTAAATGAACGGAACCCAAGAAAAGCTAACAGCTTTCTTTTACTTTGCATTCCTCTACATTTTTACAAACCTATTTGGAACTGTATCACCAAGTACTTACTACCTGCCTTATTATTATTATTCTCTCTAATCTCCCAAAATAGACTGCAAGTGAAGGCAGGAATCCTATCTTCCTCCCTCATTTGGCCCAAGTGAGGGGAAGAAGGCAGACCTGAACTTCCAATCCCAGTTTTACCAATGATTATCTCTGTGGGCCCTCTAAGTGGGTCATTTTAATTTCTCTGGGCTTCAGTTTCTGCCTCTGGATGGGTGATCCCTAAGATCTCTTTACACCTATAAAATTCTAAGAACTCTTGCAGACAGAAGCATCCACAAACTTCCGCAGAAACCAAAAGACTCCGCTACCCTTCAACAAATTTAAACAGTTATACTTAAAACTTGCAAAAAGTCTTAATCATGTAAAACCCAGTGAAAATTGCTCATTGGCTACAGGAGGGGGAGGATGGATGGAAGGGAACGAGCATGAATCATGTAACCATGGGGAGGGGGAGGACATTCTAAATTAATTAAATAAAAAATAAACAAAAAAATTGCAAATAAAAACAAAAAGCATCCCACAAGCCATAATCTATACACTATTAGAACTTGACTTAATCCTCCCAAAATTTCAAGGACATACAAGTTCAAATCTGGGGAACAACCTGAAATAAAGATGGTAAAATGACATAAGAATAGACTAGGACTAAAAAACAAAAAGCATCACACAAGCCTTAGAATTTGACTTAATCCTCCCAAAATTTCAAGGACATACAAGTTCAAATCTGGGGAACAACTTGAGGCAAAGATGGTAAAATAACATAAGAATGGACTAAGACTAAAAAACGAAAAGCATCACACAAACCATAATCTAGACACTATTGGAATTTGACTTAGTTCTCCCAAAATCTCAAGGACATACAAGTTTAAATCTGTGGAACTCCTTGAAGCAAAGATGGTAAAATGAGACAAGAATTGACTAGGACTACTTTATGGCACCTGTGCAGTATCCTGTGTCTAAAAAAAATCTAAAATATGAGGGAAAAAAGTATAATGGAGGCAATAATTCACATAAATCCTCTTTGTTTCTTTTCAGAATACTAGAAGTTTTTTTATATATATATTTTTTTAAGTTGAGTAAATGTTTTAATGTTGGGTGAATTGGAGGGTAGGGGGAGTTTTTAACTGTTAAAAAGAATTCCTCAAAAATGAATTCCCTCTCTCAATGCAAATTAACAACTATTGTACCTCTTATAGTGCCAGAGAGGTACTGAGCAGACTGCCTGGGTAACATTGGTAGAGTATGTGTCATTAGACAGTATGGAATAGAAGTTGGGAATGTCAAGGATATACACTGAATACTAAAAGGTCAAGGAGAATGACTGGGGGGAAAAAGGCTTTAGCGATTCAAATATCATCAGTAATCTCTGAAAGAGTAGCTTTGGTAGAGTTTTGAGGCCAGGCCACAAGAGACTGAAGAGTTGGGGAGTGATAAAGAAATAGAAACAATCTGTAGATGCCTTTTTCTAAGAGAAGGAAGAGATATAAAATGAGAGAATGAGGTTAGTATAACCAGGGCAAAGCTTAACTGGTCTAGAATTGTACAGTCTGAAACTAAAGTTAAACAGAATAATGAAGGAATGTTTCTTAACTATTTTTATTTTACATTTTGCTTGCAATTAAGTTCTATTACAGCTGTGAAGTTAGGAACACGATGCACAAATTTATTTTAAAGGTCCATAAAAATGTTGATGCACTTTTGTGATTATTTGGTTCTGCAATAATTAATTTTAATTATATATTACTCTTTCCGATAATATGCTCCTTCCCTTTAGTAGATATATAAAGGAGGATGTAATACTTTAAGACAAATATGAGTTATTATGCTTTTGACAATAATAATTCCTCTCTCTACATGGTTGTTTCCTTTCAACTTTATTTCTTTTTGAACAATACAGTTCATTTGGTTTTAACTTTACTCAAGTGCTGAAGTAGCTTCAAGTAACCAAGACTCCTGCTATGCTCATTTTTGCACTCAATTTTCTTCAAGCATTCGTAGAATATCAGAGCTGAAAGGAAACTTATAATTTGCAGACGTAACTGAGGCCAAGAGAGGTCAGCTTGTTAGTCAGCAGAGACAACAGTGAGCCCCAACGTTTCCTGACTCCAATCTGTACAGAAGTACGTCCATGCAGTCATACAGAGAACATTAATAATCATAACAACAAGGTTCTTTGGTTCTTTAAAGGTTTAAAAAGCACATTTCCCAGAGGCATACTCCTATACTGCTGGGGAAAACAGAGAAGCAACACTCTAGAAAGCAGTTTGGAATGAAGCTTTAAAAAAAATGACTAAAATGTTCCCATCCTTTGCTCTAGAGAGCCTCCTCCTAGGCATCCGTCTCAAAGAGATCAAAGGCAGAAAGAAAAGCTCTCTCTATACCAAACAGTTATAGCAGCATTTTCTGCAGCAGCAAAGAATGAGAATTTCAGGAGATGCTTGATGATGAGGGAAACACATTTTGGAATAAGGGCTGCCCCCTAAAAATGATGCTTTGGAAGACTGTAGGGGAACAAGAGAAGGCTTATATAAAGGGATGTAAAGTATTCAAGGGAAAGAGGACAGGATAGGAAAATGGAAGAAGCAATTTTAAAATGAGTCTCCTTCCTTTTTGGAGATTAGGGAACGTAGATATAGAACATCGTGTCAGGCTTAGTTGATAAGTTGGTTAATTTTGCTGGACTGCTTTTTTTATTCTCCTTCTCCCTGAGGAAGGTGGGGGAAGGGCATATGGAAAGCCAAATGATCTAAAAACCAAAGATAAAATTAAAAAATAAAAGCCTTTTTTTAGTTTCTCTATTTTTATCCTCACAGATGAGAACAATGATAACCACTAATATTTATATAGCCAGGCACTGTGTTAAAGGTTTCACAATAATAATCTCATTTGATCCTTCCAACAACCCTGACAGGTAGGTGCTATTATTATCCCTAATTTTACATATTTTTACATTTTAAAGATGAGGAAATTGAGGCAGAGGTTACATTTTATATGCATATTATATTATATTTGATATTTTTATATTTGTGGATATTCTATTTATATTTATTGTTTATATTTTATTTTTCAATATATGTGTTTTATACAATATGTAAATATATGTAAATATGCATTATAAT
>NW_025376658.1:0-1602 GCF_016433145.1 Gracilinanus agilis
ACCTAAAATATATAAATATGTTATATATAAAGTTTTATATATAATGTAATACAAAATATATTTACATATAAAATTTTATATATACTTATATATGATACATGTTATATGAAGTATAATATACACAAAATGCATATGTTATATATAAAACTATATATAATATAATACATAAATATGTTATCTAAAATATAATATGTATTATATGAAAGGTTTTAAAGCTACATATAATATAATGTTAATATAAAGTTTATATATGCATATATAAACTTTGGTAACATAATATACACCATATATCTGCATCACCTAGAAGTAAGCAAATTGAAGAGTTGAGTCTTATGTAGGTTTCATTTATATTTGGGATTTTGTTTTTAGACATCATTCACATTTTTTTTCCCCCTTCACCAAATCTTGACTATTGGAACTCTTGCTACCTTCTCTCCTCAAACCTAGAAATTTTAACCAATTATCCATATTGAGAATTGGGACAAAACAGAAAAAGTAAAGGAAAAAAACACTTCCAAACTCTCCAAATCATAGAGCTAAGCAGATTCTCTGCCAAGTTAGACCAACAACAAACGGATTGGGCATCATATGACTTTGGGTTTATTCAGCGGTTAATTCTAATGTAATAAAAGAAGCCAGCTTTTCAGTCATGAGATCGGTTTCAGTCATCTTATGGTGATGTATATCAACTGAGTGAATTCATTCTTTTTATGGTATAACTGACAGCAAAGTGGATGGATTTTCTGTGGGATCTTGTCTACCATTACAACTTTTTTTTTTTTTTTCCCCTCCTCCTGGAACTTCTGGGTTTACTTTGTAGAATAACACTCTTTTTGAAAGACTCAAGTAAGATCATCCCAGTGGTCCCTGTCAGTTCTAAGTGTAAAAATGCTTTAAAACCATAAAATCTAATATAAACGTAAAATTATTAGTGAGGTCTACACAGAATATTGGCCTAGTCAGTGTGGCTGCTTGATTTAATTCCCATAGAGTCTGTAAGAACATTTTATAAAATGGTAATCAACCATGTGCTGTACTTTAATATATGTGTATTTTAATGAGTTTGTAATTGGGTTGATTTCATATTTTACTTTTGTTCCGCTAGTTGTGTGGGAGAATTAAATACATATAGATTGTGCAATGAACAGGATAAAATATTTCTTGGAGTGAATATTAATAATTATGATATTTACTATGTATTAGGACTAATCTCATTTCCCCCCTCCCCTACTGCATCCCCTAAGGGGTCCACGGCTCTGAAATCATAATGAATCCTGGAAGTCAGTGATAAAGTAAGATCTGATAGACACTTTTTCAGGAATGCATTAAATGGGAAAGTAAAGTTATGATGTTTGGCCATTAGTGTTGCAACCTAGGCATACATGCTTACTGTAAAACTTTTTCTTATTTCTTAACTAGAGATGTTATCAGTGGTAAAAAAAAAGAATTCTCAAAGTGCTTTTTATTAATTATTTTCCAAATAAAGTCATTTAATAGATGGCACACACATTTATTTATTTATATACACACGTACATATATATACACATATAATACATGTATATATTTATGTGTTTGTTATATTATCCATTATGTATAAAACA
>NW_025376659.1:0-8448 GCF_016433145.1 Gracilinanus agilis
AGAAGCCATCTCTAGCCTCATCCCTATTCCCATGCCGATCCCCTCCCCAAGCCCCATCCCAAGCCCAGCCCCACCCACATCTCTGGACACCTCCATTCCTATCCTCTAACTCAACCTCAATCCTGTCCCTAATCCTATTCTTATCCCGCTCCCGGATCCCAACTCTCTCCCCTTCCTCATCTTCCTCCACTTCCCAAACCCAACTCCATTCCTATTCCTATCACCCTTCTCTTTCTCATCGTCGTCTTCATTTCCATCTCCAACCCCAAACCCATCCACATTCCTATTCCCCTCCTCCATCTTCATTTCCATTCTCCTTTCTCTCCCCTTCTTCCCCATCCTCATTCCTTCTGTCTTCATCTCCATCTCCATCCTCAACTTGCATCTCATCGCCATTCTCCTTCCCTTTCCCCTCCCCTCCACATCTCCATCCCCAACCTGAAACCCACCCCATCCCCATCCTCTACCCTTCCTCATATTTACTTGCATTTCCATCCTCAACCTGAATTCCATCCCCATTCCTCTCTCTTTCCCCTTCCCTCCCCATCCTCATCTCCTCCCGGTCTCCATTCCCAACCTGCACCCTATCCCTATTCTTATCTCCCTCCTTTTCCTCATCCTCTTCCTGTTGCCCATCCCTATCCCTTCATCCCTATCCTCCTCTCTAAGACCTGGGGGGTGGGAGGAGCTGAGCACTTTTTCTTCCCCCCAGGTCCTAGGGATCACCCAGAACCCTGCAGAGAGCTTCCATCCTCAGCAGGGGTGGGGTAGGGGCTTAGAGATATGTCCCCTCCTTTGCATTCTCCACTCTCTGACACACACCCTGGCCCAAGGGATTTGTGCTGCCGCAAAGTGAAGGCGGCCAGGGCCAGGGTAGACTGGTGTTCCCGGTGTCCCGTTAAAGATTCCCAGCTGACATCATGGTGAGGTCTGATGTGTCCTGCAGCTGAAAAATCAGCAGGATGAGGAACAAAGGACAACGCTCCCCCACCCCCAACCCCCACAAAAGAGCAGCAGATGGACTATGGGGCTGCAGTATGAAGGAGGGGGGAGCCATCTTTTGCTGCGGTTGCTAGGGTGGGGTCACCCCTGGACAATAACCAGAGAGAAGCTTTTGAAGCCTGGACAGCATCTTAAGCAGCCCTTTTCTGGGCTCCTCCTCCCTCCCCCCAACTCTTATATACCACAGACCACCTGCCAGCTTTTTCCTGGCCTTGGGACCCTGAGATCTCCAAAGATCTAGCCTTGTTTTCCTGTTCTGACCTCAGAAGAATTCTTCAGGGCAGGAAATTGGCATCTTCTAGTCATGTTTTGGTTATTTCAGGGAAGTGAGGTTCCCTCCCCAAATGGAGACCCTTCACCATTTTCTCTAGAGAGTCAGAGAGAACTCAGGCATCCAGGCCTAGGCATCCAGCCTAGCTAAAGACTCTGACTCTGAGTCCACCATGACGCTCTTTACTTGGGGACAACCCCAGAGAAGTTACATGTTTGGGGACCCTGCAGGGTGTGGGGTCTTCCCAACTCCTTCAGTTTTTAAAGCAAAACCTGATAATTTTCTGCTCCTAATCCCTATCAAAGAATTAACAGTGAGTTAAAGCCTGGCTGCAGTGGCTGCAGGAGGGTGGGGTCTGCCTTTGGACTAGAAGGAGCCTCAGTCGTCCCCTTCCCTCTAGATGCAACAGCTGGAGGCTAGAATCTCCTGCTGGGGGCTACCCTGAGGAGGAGGTAGGAAGGTGTCTAGAGCAGCTGCTTGTTTGGAGCTCTTTAGGGTATTCCTGGGCTCCAGGGCATAAGCCAAATGCTCAAGCACACACCCAAACTGCAGAAAGACATCCTGGAGCAAACAGCTGGTGTGATAAAGAAGTGGAGAAAGGAGAGAGAAGGAGGGGAGAGAGAAATAGAGATAGAGATAGAGATAGAAATAGAGAAAGAAAAAGACCGACCGAGAGACAGGCAGACACATAGAGAAAGAGTCACAGATAAAGATAGAGATAGAAAAACAGAGACAAAGAGAGAGACACAGAAAGAGGGCGAGAGAGAAAGAGAGAGATTAGAGACAGACAAAGACAGAGATAGGCAGGCGGAGGCAAAGACAGAGAGACAGGGCAATGAAGAGGGAGGTAAAGAAGAGAAGGAAGAGGGAGAAAGAGAAAGAGGGATATACAGGGAGATATTGAGAGAGAAAGAGGAGGAGAAAGAAAAATAAAGAGTTAGAGAAAGAGGACAGAGAGCCAGAGATTGAGAGTCAGAGACTTTTTCAGAGATATAGAGTCAGAGAGAGATACAGAGCCAGAGAAAAAAAGGAGGTGATGAGGGAGCAGAAGGAGACATCTGAAAAAGAATACAGAGAAGAGAGGAGGAGGAAGGGAGATCGAAATCAAGAGTTATTAAGAGAGGAACAAAGAGTAATGAGGGGGAGAGAAGAAAGAGAGAGGAAGAGACAGAAAGAGAGAGAGGTAGAGAGGCAGAGGAGAGAGGAGAGAGGGAAGGGAGGGAAGTGGAAAGAGCAAGTGAGAGAGAGAGAGACAGGCAAGGAGTAAAGTAGAGGGGAAAAGAGCAAGTGAGAAGGAGAGATGGAGATTAATACAATTCTTGTAGGAAGCTAGTTTTGGGTCTCCATTTATTTCTGATCTTCCTGCCCCATCAAAAGAACCCTTGATTCTTTCCATCAGTTCTCCAGAATGTTCTGCTTTTCAAAGTGCCTTGATATCTATTCTTTCAAGAGAGAATGGTCACCATGATACCTTGGGATACAACCAAAGCTGGTATTGTGCTCTCCATTTTACCAAAGTGGAAACTGGCCTGGAGAGGTGAATGGGTTCACCCAAGAAACTAGAACCCAAGCCTTCTGGAGTTGAGCTCAGTGTTCTTTCTGCAAGCCTTGTGCTTTTCTATACTTAATAGCTGTTTGCCCCGGATAGCTCAGTTCCCAAATGTGTGACCTATTTCCCCCACTACTCACCCCAAAACTCATAGGTCCTGGAGGCTGCTTTTCCCTCCTCAGAAACCATACTGTGTAAAACCATGGAAGCCACAGGTGAGTGGCAATTGCTATCCACTTACTATGTATTTGGGAAAACACAGATTCATGGAATTCTAGAGCTTTAGAGCAAACTGTTAGGTCAGGAAAGGGTAATGGAACATGGAACATAGAATGACAAGACCTAAAAGGAACTTTTGGAAAGAGATTGTCAAAGGGACAATCTGGGAGGAGCCTTAGGCCAGAGATTATCAGGGTTGGGAGGGACCTTAAGACAAGCTATGCTAGAGCTGGGAGGAGTCTTAGAACCAAGAATGTCAGGGCTGACAAAGGCCATAGAACAGGAAATGCCTAAGCTGGAAGGGCCATCCAGTAGGGAACACTAGAGCTGGAAGGGCTTTAGAATGGCATAATCTATGGAGACTTCCTGTACAATTTCTCCAACCAAAACCCTTTCACCTTTATTAAAGAGATGATAGAGACTGAGCTGTGAACTCTGCCTTCTCTCCTTTCTCTGAGGAAGAGAGGAATCATTTCTGAGGATTGTGAAAGTCAATCCTCTATATAGGTCCTGGATCCCACCTCCTTCCTTCTACTTGGGAACAGGCCCTTCAGTCATTCTCTCTCCCTTCCTCTTATGTTTTAGTGTTATCCTATATACTGCTTCTTTCCCTGATGCCTACAGCTATGACCAGTGGTGCCATCTCCTCAACGTATCATTTTATATCTCTCCTTCCATTCACAGCCAAGCTCCTAGAAGGCTTCCTTTAGATCCCTTGTCTACATATCCTCCCTGTGTCTTGTGGATTGGCTTCTGAACCACATCTCTAGCAAGAGAAATGACTCTCTCCAAGGTTAGTAACAATCTTCCAGGGATGAAGTCTCTGATCATCTTACCACTGGTCTTCTCTGCCAAGTTGCTGGTGATCTCCACCTCCCCTTCACCCCCTACCACCAAATAACTTGGATCTGTGTTTCCATGCTTACATTTCATTCATTGAGTAGAATTAGAATGGAAGTGTCTTGAAGACAGAGACTGTTGTGGTATTGCCTGAGCTCCCAACACCCAGCACAGTGTCTGGGATATTGTAGGTCCTTAATAAATGAGTATTGCATTTAATTTACAATAAAGACAGCTAGCATTTATATTGGGGAGCCAGGAGGTGCAGTGGATAGAGCACTGGGCCTGGATTCAGGGAGACCTGAGCTCAAATATGGCCTTGGACACTTGCTAGTTGTGTCACCGTGGAAAAGTCACTTAATCATGTGAACCTCAGTTTCCTTATCTTTAAAATGATCTGGAGAAGGACATGGCAAACCACTCCAGTATCTTTGCCAAGAAAACACCAAATGGAGTCAATAAAGAGTCAGATACAACTGAAATGACTGAACAATAAAGTGCTTTATATAGTTCATGAGGGCTTGCTTGCAAAGGATTTTACAGATATTAACTTGCTTATGCAGACATTTTCTTGTGGAATCTGAGAAAACATCCAGAGGATGCTGAAATGTGACTATTAGCTATCCGTGTCCCCATTGAATTAGGACACAGTGATGGATGGCTGAACTGGGGCAGCTCTCAGGGATCCTCCAATTCCAGTTTCTCAACTGACAGAGGAAGAAAGAGAGGAAGTGACTAGACCAAATGAGTGAAAGAATCCACGTTTTCTAATTCTCCTATTGACCATCTTTCCTGGAGACTTTACGTTTCATAAAGAACGCGTAATGGGCTTGAATTCATTTACTCCAATGGGTATTCCTTAAGTGTGGGAACGTCAGAGAGGGGAGGGCCCATAGAACAAAGGATGTCAGAGCTGGAAGAGGTCTTAGAACAGGGAATACCAGAACTGGGAGGGAGCTTAGAACAGGAGATGTCAGAGCTGGGAGGGAGCTTAGAACAGGGAATGTCAGAGCTGGGAGGGAGCTTAGAACAGGAGATGTCAGAGCTGGGAGGTAGCTTAGAACAGGAGATGTCAGAGCTGGGAGGGAGCTTAGAACAGGGAATGTCAGAGCTGGGAGAGAGCTTAGAACAGGGAATGTCAGAGCTGGAAGGGAGCTTAGAACAGGGAATATTAGAGCAGGGAGGGGCTTTTAGAACAGGGAATGTCAAGGTTAGGAGAGATACTAAAGACCATCTAGTCCAAACCACAGCCTTCTTCCCAGTATCTTCAACATTTGGAGGGAGCTCTTTCCATATATGTGTATTGGCTACTAATCCATGCTACAATCAATGAGTTACTTGAGTGTTTCAGTAATTTGTCTAGAGTCACACAGCTAGGATATATAGAAAAGGCAGGACTTCATTCCGGGTCTGGGGGACCCCAAGGCAGCCCTCTTTTCTGTGATATTTTGTCTTTCTAGAACAATGTAAGACAGAGTTCTAATAAATGAGGGATCATCAAAAGTCTCATGTAGGAGGAGGCAACTGAAATGAGCCTTTAGAAACTCAGGATTCTGCAAGGCAGCAGGTGACCCCTTCCGGAACTCTAAGTGTGTGCATGAAAGGTAATTAAAACATAGTGTGACATATCAGTGGGAGACATCAGGGCTGGGAAGCAGTAGTCCACTTAATTTCCAGCTATTCTGGGATTGAACTGTCATGCTAAAAGAAAAGCTTACATTTTGATTAGTAGGCAAAGTAGTCAAAGTTTATTGTGAACAGCTACAGCTGGCGGATTCACTCTCTCTTCACATCCCAAAGTGCCAGTGAATAAAATGACATATTTACACAGTTAAAGGCAGAGGAACTCTATTGAGGATGGGAATTAAGTAGGCTTAGAGATGTCAGAAGCTGGGAGAGTAGATTATTTGGAGGATGTGAACCTGGTTGACTGGAAGGATGTTGGGACCCTCAAAAGAAATAGGGAAATTGAGAAGAAGGATGGATTTTAGTGATCGATTCTGAGATCTCTTTTGGATGTGTTAGCTTTTAGGCTTTGGGATATCCAGGTCTAGATGGATAATGTTATTAATAAATTAATAAATATATTTAATAAACATTCGGTCAATACATAGGTAAATAGCTACATGTGCCAGGTACTGTGCTAGGCACTGGCAGGTCAGTAAAGGCCTCAAGGAGGAAGGAGGGGTCTAAAATGAAATAGGTCCTGCCTTCAAGGATCCTACATTCTATTAGGAGAACTGGTGGACACATATATAGCTACATACGCACACATAGGGTCAGGTAGGTGGTACAATGGATAGAGTACTGGGTCTAGTGTCAGGAAGTTGTTCAGTCATTTTTCAGTCATGTCTGACTCTTTGTGACCCCATTTGGGGTTTTCTTGGCAGAGATACTGCAGTGGTTGGCCATTTCCTTCTCCAGGTCCCATTACAGATGAGGAAACTGAGACCAACAGGGTGAAGAGACTAGCTCAGGGTCATAGAGCTAAGATATTGCAGTGGTTGGCTATTTCCTTCTCTAGTTCATCTTCTAGGTGAGGAATCTGATGCCAACAGGATTAAGTGACTTGCTCAGGGCCACACAGCTATTTGAACTCTGGACAATGGTTCTTCCTGACTCTAAGCCTGACACTGTATCCACTGTGCCACCTAGCTTCCCTAGGATTAGGTTTAGGGTTAAGGTTAGAGTTTGGAAGACTTTAGTTCTAGTTTGGTCTTAGATATTTACTAGCTGTATGACTTTGGGCAAGTCACTTAACATCTATTTGCCTCCATTTAAATAGCATCTACTGCCAATGATTATTATAAGGATCAAATGATATAATGGTACTTAGTATAGTACCTAGCACATACCAAGCACTATATAAATGTTAGAGATTATTATTGTTATAAATTATTCTATAGATTTATTATTATCTGTAGATTATATAATATATTGTTATGTAGATTGATATGGATATAGAAATTGTTATAGATATTCATTATTATTATTATTATTATTATTATTATTATTATTATTACTACTATGCAGGGATTTGGGGATGTAAGGTTTAAATAAGAGAGAGATGAGAGCTGGACATGTAGATTTTAGACTTATCTACATAGATCTGATAGTTGAACCCATAGTGTCTGATGGAATCACCAGGAAAATGAGCATGTGGAGAAAAGAGTGGAGGACTCAGGCCAGAACTCTGAGGCACCCCCTGTATAGTTAGAAATTCTTGTACCTTGGACTTCATCCCCCAGAAGTCCTTCTGTATCACCCAGAATGCTTTTCCTTTTGTCCACATTTGTGTCTTTATGTAATTGTTTATAAGTTCTCTAGCTCCTCCCACTCACTCTTTTTTTTTTTTTTTTTTTTTTTTTTGGTATTTTTTTTTTTTATTTTAAACCCTTAACTTCTGTGTATTGACTTTATAGGTGGAAGATTGGTAAGGGTAGGCAATGGGGGTCAAGTGACTTGCCCAGGGTCACACAGCTGGGAAGTGGCTGAGGCCGGATTTGAACCTAGGACCTCCCGTCCCTAGGCCTGGCTCTCAATCCACCGAGCTACCCAGCTGCCCCCTCCCACTCACTCTTTCTTGATACCGGTCTGGGTTAGCTAGGTTTCTTGCTTTAGTTTGTATTAATAAACTTTATAAATATTATATTTGGAGATATTATACTTTAATTTTAATCTCCACACCCCACAAATAGGGAATGGCACATAGATCATGATCTTCCAAAGGATGCTGAGAACTGAGAAAAGCATCAGGAGAGAAATGTTAAGAATCAATGAGTGGGGCAGCTGGGTGACTTAGTGGATAGAGTGCCAGATGCTTCCTAGAGAATGACTGTGGGCAAGTCATTTGACCCCGTTTGCCTAGCCCTTATCTTTCTGTCTTAGATTTGTTACTAAGACCGAAAATAAATGTTTAAAAAAATAAAGAAAAGGCAGTTAAAAGTCAATTAGTTCAGAAGAAACAAAAGTCACATCAACAACATTTGATAGTATGTGCAACATTTCACTCACATAGATCCCTTTCCTCTCAACGTTTTCAGTGAAAGAAGACAGGCATTTTTTTTGGAAAAAAACATTGGTTATTGTAATTCTGCAATATTCAGTTTAATTGTCTCTCTCTCCCATGTGCAATGGAGGAATAGGGAATAAGAGATAAGCATTTATATAACATGTTCCAGGTGCTGTGCTAAGTACTTTATGAATATTATCTCATTTGATTCTCGTGACATTTCCATGAAGTATGTGCTTATCAAGTTAACAATTCTCATTTTGCATTTGAGGGAACTGAGGCAAACAGAGGTTTAGTGATTTGCCCAAAGTCACACAACTATAGCAATTGTCTGAGGCCAGACTTGAACTCAATTTTTCAGGACTCCAGTTACCCCATTCAATCCATTGCATCACCTGGCTACCTCAGTGTTATGATGGTCTGACCATTGTGTATATTGTTTTCTTGGGTTCATTTACTTAAGTATGAATCTATTCACTGAATTTACTCCAAAGTTCCTGGAATTTCTTTCCTTCCTTCCTTCCTTCCTTCCTTCCTTCCTTCCTTCCTTCCTTC
>NW_025376660.1:0-6450 GCF_016433145.1 Gracilinanus agilis
ATATATATATATATATAATCTCACATTTATACAACACCCAGTGAAATTGCTTGTCGGCTCTGGAAGTGGGAAGGGAAAAAGGAAATAAATAAAAAGAAGTCAATTTTTATATATTAGATAAAAACATTTGTTACTTATTAGTTTTGAAAGAAATTAAGAGATTTCAAGAGGCAGAGGTAAGGAGGTGGAGCATTAAGAACAGCTAGCATAAAGGAAAGTCTCACATAGTAGTAAGTAATTCAGCCAATGTCTCTGAAATAGGAAACAAATCATGTATATTTTGCTATTACAATATCCTTTATGTGGAAATAGATAAACAGAATAAAATTTACCACTCTTTCCTCATCCCTGATGAGACTAGAAGGCAATGTGCAACGGTTTATAATATCATAAAAGAAAGCAATGGGCGAGGAATCTGAAAATATGGGTTCTAGAAGTGCCTTATTTGTTACATGACCACATGTAAATTAGTCTCTAAGATCTTAAGTTTATCTCTCAAAAGAGATGCGGCAGGTTCTATAGATTTAAAACATACAAACAAAAAAGTGGCCTAATGTCCCAATGACATTTTTTAGGGAGGAGGAATAGGTATGAATGACACTGGTCTTGCTAAAAAACTTTAAAAGCTAGACACTGGTTGGTAAAAAGATCTGGACAAATAAGGAAGAGATAGAAATATAATCCTTCACACCAGTTTTCTAAAGTGAGGGATGAAAGGATGAACCAACGTCAAAACTATTCAATATTTTCAAGTACAATTCTGAATACATCATCCTCAATGAAAAAAAAGTTTAAATCAAAGTCAAAGCAAGATCAATAGTAAAAAGGAAAGACATGAAGAAAGGAAGCCCACCAATGTCTGAGTCCTCTTCCTTCCCTGACATGTCCAGAGAAGCTTCATATATAGGACCAGGCTTCAAAAGAGAGAAGAGCCCAACATTAGCTGGGGAAATGGTCACGCTGCTAACAAGCTGTTACCCAGATCATAGACATATGTTCTTACAGGAAACTGGAAGACGGGGTAAGGAATAACAAGTTAAAGCCTTTCTCCTATTTGTTCTAGTGTCCAGAGCACTGCTAATTAAGGGTTTTAAGATTCATGGGGCTATCAACCTGTTATATTTTTTCCTTCAGTCTTTGGAAGGCAGCTGGATTTAATGAAAAGAATGGCATATTTAGATTTAGAAGAATTGGATTTAAACCCTGGCTTTTATGAGCAAATCACTTAACTTCATTGGGGTCCCCTCAACTGTTAAATGAGGGTTTGGGCAAGGTCATCTAAAAAGAACTACCACTTTAAGGAAAGTTGTTACCATGGAAATTAAGGGTTTGAAATGTCCAGGTTGGGTTTCCCTTTGAAAAGTAAGTAGAAGAGGAACATAAATTATCAATTTAAAAAATTCTGTGAAAAATATGTAAATCAGAGGAATTATACTTTTTTAAAATAACCTCAAAGTCATCTTCTTTATCTCAATTTTGCTTGAGATAAAGTTCTATTTTATATGATTAGAAGGAACCCTAGAAGACTATTTGCTCAGGGTGATGCAATCAGAAGCAGAAATGAATTCAAAGTTAGATGTGACTCCAAATACTTTTTCCATTATAATCTCCCTACCTTTCTGTGTATTTTATAAATAAAGAATTTGTGTATTTAGCTCTAGGCAGTCTAAAACCAAGAACTGCTATACTTGAAAATTCAGGAAAAGGATGTAAGACAATGGGCTCACCCAATTATACTGAAAACAGACTGAACATCAATGCTTTAACAGTAACAATAAATTAGACTATTTTGTTACAGAATTATAATGAACAAACTGTAAAGAGGTAAAACACTATAATACAGTGGGAATTTAAATGACAGGTAGGAGTTAATTATACATTTCTAATAATGAAAAATACTGAATATAAATGGTCCCCTGCTAAGGACCTAAAGGCAGAGAGAGACACGGAAACAGACACCCACCCACCCACCAACATTTCTCTTTTTATGTAATGCACACTCCAGAGATCTCTACATAAAGCAATTCTGACATAATGTGAATCTGCCTAGGGACATGAGGAAGGAAAGGGAGGTGGGAAGGAGGCTATGAGCATGTGGAGGGAGGAGACAGGAAGATAGTTCAAGGACATGTGGAGGGATGGGTTGGAGAAGTAAGAGTAGAAGGAGGAACACATAGGGATTGGGGCCAGCAATGTAAATGCCAGACACAGACCTAGATAGGATAGGCAGGCAACATGCAGGATACAGACATGTGGGAAGATGGGTAAAATGGAGCAAAGGTCCTCTCTTGGCAACAGGGGGTCTTAGGTCAAGCCCTTGATCCAATGGCAATACTCTCTTTGTTCATTTGGAGAAGTTAAAATAAAGTGTGTGTGTGTCTGTGTGTGTGTGTGTGTGTGTGAGAGAGAGAGAGAGAGAGTGTGTGTGTGTGTGTGTTTGCACGCGTGCCCAGTACTATGCAGTAAAATGAAGGTTTTTTTTGAAATGCTGATTTCATTTAGAAGTCTTTATATAAAGCCAAATTTGTATAAGGTGAATTTACATAAACCAAAAACTATCTATCTTATGTAATATAAAATGGTTTACCCATGGCAAAGGTGACTCTGAGTTTTTAGTAATGAAGTCTATTTAATTAAGTCTAAATCAGTCTAAGTTTTGGCTGACTATCAAGGTCCAAAAGCTTTTAAGAAGGATTCAACAACAGGTTAGATCAGAGGGGTCAAACACACTATGGTCCACAGTACTCCCACAGTGTGCCAGACCAAAATGTAATTGGGAAATATTCCAAAATTAAAAATACAAAAGATAGATAACTAAGTTAATATGAAGACCCTGGGGATCCTTATGTACAGTTTGGTGGCCCATTTTTTAGCAGCAGTCTACACATCTATCATTAGAGGACTTTATTTAACTAAATGCTAAGTTCAGCACCAATGACAAGTTTGGATGCACCTAAGTGGCAAATCTACCTGGATAGATTTAAGAACTTTATATGAGTGTTTCTATCTTTTGGTACTTGGGAAGATTTATGTGATTAAAGGAAATGTGGCTGTAAGGAAACACTGCACTGATTGTGGACTAAGACTGCTTTGTAAAAATTTCAAATGATCAGATACTTTGTTGGAGAGCCAATAGACAGAAGATAACCAGGTCTAAGATATATGGTACTTTGTCTTTTTAAAAAAACTTTTTATCATTCTATAATGACCCAATACGAAGGGAGATTATTCTATTTTGATTCAAAGAGCTGGTTGTTACTATTCTACCTCAGTCCCACCCACTCACCCCAAACCTAAACTCATTAAATACAAGGTAGGACAAGTCTGTACTCCCACCACTTTGCACATATTGACCAACATAAGTTCTCCCATTTTATAGGGGCATGACTTTAGAGAAAAAGGGATTTAATAGATAAAGAAACTGGAGCCCAGACATGGGAAGTGATCTATCTGTTCAAGGTCACACAAGTGTTAAGCAACGGAGCTAAGGTTTGAATCCATGTCCTTAGGCTCCAAATCCAGTCTTTTCCACTACAACTTGTTGCATCTCATCTTCAATTCCTTCTATACTAAGTCAATACGGCTAAAAGAAAATATCGCTTAAACTCACTAGAAGTCTTCCTAAGTATGGATAGAGTGATTAAAATTCAGTGTCCAAGTTGTTAAACTGTTTAATCTAAACAGAGAAAATCATTACTCTGACAATCCCTAAAATCCTCACCTGTAGTTTACGTGCCATGGCTACTACCTCATGGTCAGGAGGGTTGTACTTGTAACAATTGGAAAACATCAATCGGACATCTGCAGCAAATTCCTGAGCATCTCTGTACTCTCGGGTCTCCAGTTTAGACTAGAAGGAAAAAATATTATAATTAATAGCACACAGACAGACACCTACACCCACATGCATGCACCAAAAGACTGTTAGGAAAGACAGCTTTCAGAGAGTATGACAATTTCTAGTACATATTTAATATACACATGGAGAATGCCTATTAAGTTATTCTGACACATGATATCAGTAGTTTGCATTTACATTTCCAATAGTGAGAGGCAGCACCAACTAAAGACAACTAGACTGTTAAACTAATTTACAATCTGCCATACGTTTACGCTGAAATACTCTTCTGAGCTGTCCCACACAATAATACTTTTGACTAACTATTGCCCCCTCTACTGGATGAATGGAGAGCACCATACAAAGATGACTAGGCTGGATGTCAGAAAATGAGTTCTGGTCTAGATTTGGTCATCACTTAGCTATCCAACTACGGGCAAGTCTCTATCTTGCTGTGCCTGTTTCCCCATTTATAAAACTGGAACAATATTGTTAACTGCAACAAAAACTCCAAAACCAACAAGTATTTAGTTAGGTATAGGTAAAGTCAAAAGGAGTCACAATATGTAGAAAGAATAATGGACTTGGAGTTACAAGTGACTTGAGCTTGAGTCCTGGGTCTGACATCACATGCATAAACCAGGGGAAATTAAATCTTTTCAGTGAGATTATCTACAAAATGGATGTGACAACACATGTATTAAGCCAACCCCCTCCCCTCCCCCTCAGCTTTTGGGAGGAAAATTCTTTACATGTCTGATAGCATTAAAGCAGTAATTCCCAAAGCAGGCACCACCGCTCCCTGGTGGGTGCTGCAGCGATCCAGGGGAGCAGTGATGGCCACAGGTGCATTTATTTTTCCTATTAATTGCTATTAAAATTTAAAAAAAAAATTAATTTCCAGGGACACTAAGTAATATTATTTCTGGAAAGGGGGCGGTAGGCCAAAAAAGTTCGGGAACCACTGCATTAATGTGAACTATCCCTAAGTTACTATTGAAGCACTACTAAAATCAATCAGTTCACCTCACCTAAGAGATGGGAACAAAAACTGCACTTTTCTCAATGTCCAGTGTTCAAAAAAAGAGGAAAAACCTGACCAAAATATTAACCAATAAATCAGCAAAATAAGGGCAATTTAGGCTGCAGTAGAGGTCAGCTATCTCAAATACCAGCAGAGGGAGCTGGCAGTTATAATAGTAAAATATAAATGAAACTGGGCCAAATAAGCAATAAATGTCAAAATAGAAAATTTTGGCAACTTTATGCATAACTATTCAGGGACTAGAAAATGTCACGGGTGAATATTATTGCCACATTACTGACTTAGGTCAATTTAAGAAGGATGCTACGAAGAAAATGGTTAAGCAATGGTTATTAGCAGAAGTTGGCTATTATTTGGCTAATTGCAACTCTGCTATGAAAAAATTCCTTAACAGGTAAAATCAGAATTCTGGACCACTGAAATGACTTAATTTTCCCCACTCAAATAGACTACATACTTCAGTAACTTAAATAATTACTTACTTTGATTGTGCTCAGATCCATTGGGTGCTTGATGATATCACAATAATCGTGCAGGCCTAAGGCTTCCACATCCACAGGTTTATAAAAAGGCCAAGCATAGGCTGCATGCTTCTTGGCAAACATCTCCTTGATAATGCCAGTGCAATATTTTAATTGCTCTGACACTTTATTACTCTTCTCTACTGCATGTTGCTGAGAATCTGGGACATCCTTCTTTGGAGGTTTTACTGGGCGGCTACTTTCCCGACGGGGACCCAGCTTTGTAGATTTGGGTTCCGTGGGCAGTGAAGGTGACTCATGAATTGGGTCAATGGTGGTGGGTGTGGTGGTGTCTGCTTTCCTCTTCACCCCTTTTTTTGTCTGCACACAAATGACAAAGTTAGAAATTGAGCTAATATGGCAGTTACTCTTGACCCTAAGTTAAAAGCTCCTCTGCCTTCTAGATGCTTTTACCATTTCTTTGTCCTGCTAAATAAAAAATATTCTTGATAGGTATGAACCCAGATCCTAAAATCTGTGGAGAATGATGGCCACAGGAGAAAAAAGTTATAATGGTAATTTCATGATAAAAGGGGTGTGTGTCTAGATGGCTAAGTAAACCTAACCTTCTGACAACAGCACTATTTGGTATGATTTATCTCCAGGCATGATCATAAAACATGAGATTCTGTATATGGGACATAAAATCAGTTAAATTCTCAATATATTTAAGTGATTTTAAAAGTAAGCACTGAGTTCAGTTATCTTATAACCTTTCATCTGTAAATTTTTAATATGTACTGCTCAAAAACAAAAATTTACAAATGCTTTGAAGTTTATGAAAAACCAAGTGACTTACTAGATTTATGTATTATCTGTAAATTCTCTGGAATTACACATTTTGACAGTATTAATTATTTTTTTTTTTTTACTAAATTTGTCATTGTAAATGTAAAGAGGAGGACTCTGAGATGGTAAGAACACAATCTCTAAATTTCCTAATTTTATTTTCTAGTAACTGAATAAAAGTTATACTCACCTTCACAGGTTGTGGGGCAGTTGCAATGATGGGTGGGTGTGTCTGAATTGGCTGGGGAGCCTGGGGT
>NW_025376661.1:0-1263 GCF_016433145.1 Gracilinanus agilis
TCAGAGAAACTAGAGGCAAAGAGACTAAATAAAAGGCTATTAAAAGGGCAGTTAGGTGGCTCAGAGGATAAAACACCAGGTCTAAACATGGGAAGTCCTGGGTTCAAATTTAGACTCAGGCACTTCCTTGCTGTAACTCCAATTGCCTAGCCCTTAACAATTTTCTGCCTTGAATTGATACCAAATACCAATTTCAAAGACAGAAATAAGGGTGTTTTTTTTTTAAAAAGGAGTCTATTGAAAATAGTTGTGAGAATGAATGAGGACCTATACTAGGGAAGTAGCAGCTGTGTGAATAGCAAAAAAAGAAGAGGTAAAAAAGGGATGCTATAAAGGTAGAAAAGATAAAATTTGACAACAGATTCATTCATTCACCTACTCATGGAATATTAATTAATTAAATGCCTACTATGTGTGATGGAAGAAAGGAAAAGCAAGCCATAGCCCACGTCTTAAATAAGCTTGCAATCTAATCATTTTCAAATTAATTATACAACTACGTGTTAAGTAACCACTACAGATGGGATACTGGGAATATGAAGATTTTAAAAAATTAATCAGGTTCTGCCTTTATAAAGCTATATTTTATTGGAAGGATATGACACAGGCAAAAACAGTATTATACAAAGTTTTATGCTTATGTTATTGGAGAAATATTGTGTGTTAATAAACTTTAAGAAACATTTTCTCCGGAAGAAAAGAATGAAGAAGGCCTTCTTGGAAGAAATAGCAAATCTTTTTTTTTTTAAATAAATCCTTACCTCACCTCTATTCATAGGTCTTCCCATGCTTCTTTCCATTCTTCACATTGATCATTTCTTTTTTTTTTTTAAACCCTCACCTTCCATCTTAAAATCAACACTGTGTATTGGTTCCAATGTAGAAGAGCAGTAAGGGCTTGGCAATGGGGGTTAAGTGACTTGCCCAGGGTCACATAGCTAGGACATGTCTGAGGCCAGATTTGAACCCAGGACCTCCCATCTCTAGGCCTGGCTGTCAATCCACTGAGCCACCCAGCTGCCCCCTGAAATGGCAAATCTTGAAAGAAGAGAATTTTGATAACTGAAGATCATCTAAGGTTTGAGATTTGAATTTAGGGCTGGTAGGTGGTAACAGTGAACAGAGTTTTGGACCTGGAGTCAGAAAGACCTGAGTCCAAAACTGACCTCAGACATTTACTACTATGTGACCCTGGGTAAATCATTAAATCCTGTTTGCCTCAGTTTCCTCATCTGTCAAATGAGCTGGAAAAGGAAATGGCAA
>NW_025376662.1:0-12194 GCF_016433145.1 Gracilinanus agilis
CTCCCTCCCTCCCTTCCTTCCTTCCTTCCTTCCTGTAAAAATACCTGACATACTAGAGTTGGGCATTCTGTTAATCTAGTATCTAAATTTTACAGCCAACTCAGTATCAATGCATTGAGGAGCAAGGAATGACTTTCAAATGTGACTTTCAGAACCCATGCCAACAGTGGTTGTTGGCATGAAAACTGGCAGCAGTTCTACATCTGGATATGAACCTGTTGGGATCAGTGCTATGTAGAAACTGAGATGGGAAAGAAAAGACTATGCCTTGAAAGTATTGGGGAGAGATATTTGTACTTTTTAATTGTTGCATCTCAGAAGTGAGTATCCTTTTGTAAAAGTTAATGGATGCTATTTAACTGGTTAAATGTGACTAAGTTATATAGTGGATAGACTCTTGAGCCTATAGCCAGGAAGACCTGTGTACAAACATGGCCTCAGTTACGAGCTATGTTACCCTTGGCAAGAGGGCAAGTCCCTCAACCTCTGACTGCCACAGTTTCCTTATCAGGAAAATGGGGGTAATAACTACTTCTCTCCCAAGGTTGTTGTGAGAATCAAAAAGAGATATTAAATGTAAAGTACTAAGCACATTGCCTGGCATATATTAAGTGCTAGATAAATATTAACTATTATCATTATAATAAATGGAACTGGGATGCTAGTTACTGGACCTAACTATGTAGGAAATACAATTGGTGGGAGTTTGAGAAGATGGCATTAAACAAATGATACCTCAAAACTCTCAGGGTACCCCTTGAACCCTGAAGTGGAAGATGTAGCAGGTTTCATTTTGGGAGAGTTAATCCAGGTCATACCGGTTACAGTCAGTTAAATTCATCTACCTAAGTGGCCATAGAGAGTGGGAAGAGTGTGCCAACATGCTTTGAGATAAGCATTACCATTGGACCTTCCTTTAAGAGGAATATTTACTTGAGAGTATGGGAGTAACCAGGTCCAAGCTCCCTGCAATGTCTATGGTCTCCTGGATACTGAGTTCAAGTATTAAATTTGTATATTACCTGCAGGACCTTGGATAAGTCACACAGATTATAACTTATTAGGGCCTATTTTCTCACCTAAAGACCTTTCCAGCTCTAAATTCTCAGTCTTATCTATGATGATCTTTTGATCTCTTCATATGCTTAATAGGTATCTATGATTCCTTATCATAAACCAACATTATTTCCCCACATATATTGTTTAGAATTTTTCTTTTCAGTCAGAAACACATGGCAATACTCTACTCAGACATGCAGGAAGAATAAATTTTTAAAAGATCTACTTTCTCTTAGTAGCTAATATATTAAGGTCTATTAACATTCCTTATTTATTTATTTCACAGAACCTTAGAAAGGTAAGATTTTGGGGGAGTAAGAAGGTATTGTTTTGGCTGAATTAACAGGTGCAAAGACAATTAGATTTCATGATCTAGTACTCTGGGTATTCTAGCCAAAATTTGCATTTTAATAGCAGAGGCAAGTGGCTGTTGAGAAATAGGGAAGAGAGGAAACTAAGTCAACTTTTCCTTTCCCTGGAGTCATTATGCTATTAAGGGCATTTGGCCTTCCATTCAATGTTCAAGTAACTGAGTGTTCCAATTAGCCAATATGTAGTTACACTGATGTGATCTAATGGGGTCAGATCAAATCCCCAGCACTTTGGCACTTAAGCACATTATGTGATATGTCCTACATACTTAGGTGGGGAGCAGCAGAGAAAATATTTCTAGTAAGGATATTTGTTGTTATAAAGAAATAGGGTAAACTTGGTTAAAGGAGGGATAAAGGTGATAAGGTGATTTGGAAGGGGAATGAAGGAGATAGCTGAGTGTATGGAAGGGATGAATAAGATATATATAGGAAGGTAGGGGAATGACAGGGAGAATACAGAAGGGCAGCTTAAACAGGCTTATTCACCAAGGCTAGAGACAGAGGATACTGGGGGAGATAGGCTGAAACCTTCAGGCAGGGAAGATAACTCTAAGGTATAAGAGGAATTTGGGCCAGTCAGAAATGTTTATATCAAGGCTGGGGGTTTCTCTTGTTAATTTCTAAAGTCCTTTTGAGGGAGGAGACAAAAGGGCTCCTCCCTGCCAATGAAACTGATGGCTGTAGGAAGTCTTGGGTAGATACTTCCTGCCAAGATGGATGCCTGCGGTTCCCTCAAGAAATAAAAGAAATAATTCCTTCCCTCTTCAGCCCTTGGCTTAATTTTCGATACAATGATTCACCAGAGGCTTTGAGTAGGTAACAAAGGGGATTTATTGATGTCAGGTTAATCAGTGGGAAAGAGGTTTTAGATTTTCTAACTGCTGCTAGGGAGAAGGCTGGTGTTGGGGAATGGGTCACAGGAGAGAGTTAGACTGAGAGAGTCTGGCTCTCCCAGTCAGGAAAGTTTGACTGCCTTTGAAGTAAAGTATTTATCAAATCACTAAATTAGGGGTAACTTGTTTTAGGATGCCCTATTTTCCTGCAGAAACTAAACCCACAATGTCCAATCACCAAGCCCACCCTTCCTCCCAGGGTCCAAAGGGAAATTTAGGGAAATAGCAGGGATGTAATGGAGAGATCAGGGAGAGGTCCAGAGAAATCAGATAGGTCCAAATTTCCCTAAGACAGAATAAGCACAGGCCAATGCCGAAGCCAAAAGGCCAGAGCCAAGCCAAAAAGCCAAAGCCAACAGGTTAAGCCAAAGCCCAAAAACAAAAGCCCCCAGACAAAGTGAAAGCCAGAAGGCAAAAAATCCCCATCAGTTGGAACTTCAGCCCTATTTATAGCCTCAAGCTCCAACTTTCTGAAGATTCTAAAACCTCTAACTGCCAGGCTTTGACAGTTTGAAATTGCAGAAGCAAAAGGCTTCTGCTAGCAATCTTGCATTACATTGTAAACTGATTTTTTGGTCTTCAAAGCCCTTTTGTTATTAAAATTGTTGAATGACATGAACTTAAAAGGCAAGAGAGAATCCACAGAACTCTTTAAATCATCTTTCTTCAGGCGCTGAGATATAGCAATTATGACCCGGTGGTAAACTCACATTTTTATTGCATTTTATGGTTTATTAAAGGCCTTTCCCACTACAACAAGGTGGGTAATATAGGTTTTATAACTCCCATTTTACAAATGGGAAAACTAAGTCCCAGAGACTTGAAGTAACATCCCAAGTTACTCAGTAAGCATTTGAACCAAAGTCATACAATTCCAAATTCAGTACTCTTTACATTACATAATGTTCCTTCTAAGAAAGTATAATAACAAAAGATCTTTTAGGGCTAAATGGCTATAGACACTCTTACCCACTAAGGGGCTCTGAGTCTGGGCTAATGCTTGGAAGAAATTGATTCATAGAGGAGTCTATCCTCTTAAATGAGAGGTTCAGATCTTTAAGAAACTCCTTTTTCTGTTTATGTCTCCATCCTGGAGTTCCAGAAAAGCTGAATTTTGGCCAATGTCTAGAATCTCCTAAAAAGAACTCAGAAAAATACTCAATGTACAATATAAATCAGTTATAGGATGGCTATTTATTTTTTAGACACTTGCAAAATTGCTTAAAGTACAGAAGACCCATAGATACACATTGAGAAAGATTTAAAAGGTTAAAAAGCAATTTTCAATCATGTTTTCCCAGGAGATTGATGCTTAAAATATTAAGCAAGAAACCACTTGGGACTGGTGAACAAACATTTTATCTTAATCTGGACTCAGTGCTTTCCAAACAATTCCTTCAAGGTCCAACTTTTAAAAAACCTTTCATTTAATTTAATTATACTTTTTCTAATTAACAAGCATTTGTTTTCTCTCCTTCCTTTGTTCCTTTTCTCTTGTTCCCTGCCCCTTCCCTTTTACCTCTTTATCAGGAAATGGGTGGCACCCTTCCTTATGGGTCTTTTGGAATAGTGGTTGGTCATTATATTGATCAAAGTTCTTAAAGTTAATTACCTTTACAATATTATCATTATTGTATAAATTGCTTTCTTATGCTACTCACTTTGCATCAGTTCACATAAGACATCTCAAATTTCTCTGTCTCCTTCATCATTTCTTAGAGGACAATTACAAAGCCCTTTACTAGCTATTTCCCAATAATGGGCACTCTGTAAGCTTCCAGTTTTTTTACTACTATAAAAAGAGCTTCTATACATATATTTATGCAAATGATTTTATAGTCTTTCTTTAATCTCCTTGGTATAGTTACCCTTAGTGGTTTCACTAAATCAAAAAAGTATGCCCAGATTAGCATATTTGTAGGTATACTTCCAAATTGCTTTCTGGAAAGCCAAATTAATTTAAAGCCCCAACAATGGTATATCAATGTGCCTGTTTTCCCATAGCCTTTCCTACATTTGTCATTTTCCTTTTTTTTTATTCATCCTTATGAATCTTAGAGATACAAAGTGGAATCTTTGAGTTATTTTAATATGTATTTCTCTAATTATTACTGCTTTTGGATCATTTTTCATATTGTTCTTGCTAGGTTGAATTTCTTTCCTTGAAAACTACTTATCATTTGAAGAATAGCTTTTATCCTTGTAAATTTGAATAAATTCTCCATATAGCTTGGAAATGAGACATTTAGCAAAGAAACTTTGTACATATACTTTTCTTTGGTTGCTTTTTTCCTTTCTAATTTCAAGTGCATTTTTGTTTTGCTTTTGCAAAACATTAAACATTTTACATAGTTAAAATTCTGGTTTTTCTTCTGTGATCTTCTTTATCTATTGTTTGACCATGAATTTTCCCCTCACCTGTGAATCTGAAAGGACTTTCCCCTTTGTTCTTCTATTTTTTGTTTGATTTTAATATGACCCTTTACATGTAACTGATTTAACTGTTTTTAAGTTGATATATGTTGTGAGAGGTTGGTCTAAGTAGCTTCTTCTGGTTTGCTTTCCAGTTTTTCCAGAAAGTTCTTGTTAAATAGCTATTATCCCAGTAGCTGGGGTTTGAGAATATATTGAACACTAGATTTTTTGGATTTATTGGCTTTTGTATGTTTTATAAGTAATAAGTTTCACTGGTAGACATTTCTACTTATTAACCAGTGCCAAATCACTTTGATGATTTTTGTTTTCTAGTATAGTTTGAGATCTGCTACTGCTTGTTCCCCTTCATTTCTGCATTTTTTCATTATTACTCCTAACATTCTTAAACTTTTATACCTATATATATATGTATGTATGTATGTATGCATTTTTTTACAAAGTAGTTTGATTGGTATAACACTAAATAAGCAAATCAATTATATTGGCTTGACCTACAAATGGGAAATCAATATTTTTTCCAGTTATTTTGATCTGCCTTTATTTTCACAAAGTATTTTGTAATTATAGTGATAAAATTGCTGTGTATATATTCCTTGCTATGCTCCCATATATTATATATATAATCTGTAATTATTTTAAATAGAATTTCTTTTTTAACTGCTTTTTTTGAGGACTATTATGTAGAAATGTCTATGATTTATGTGTATTTATCTTAATCTTGTAGGTTTGCTGAAATTAATCTTTCTATACATTTTAATTGGATTTCTAGGATTCTCTTAAGCAAACTATCATTATATCATCTATAAAAGACTTTCTGTTTTTCTTTTTTAATGATTATTCCCCTGTTTCTTTTTCTTACCTTATTAATTTATAACCTAGTATTTCTAGCACTCTGTCAAATAGTCATAATGATAATACTCCCTGTCTTTTGGAAAGCAAGACTCACTCTTCCGGAAGTGATCATCCCCCCCCCCAGAACAGTGATGGGCAAACTATGGCCTGCGGGCCAGATATGGCCCCCTGAAATGTTCTATCCGGTGACATTATTCCTAATCTGACAAATGCAATGAGGATACAGTACAAAGAAACTTCAAAAGAGTTGCCTTAGAAACAGACTGACAGATGAGCATTTTCTTTCCTTTGGTCCCCCTCTTTAAAAAGTTTGCTTATCACTGCCCTACAACATGAGCCTCAGAAGAAAAGACCTTCTGTTGCTACTCAGCTCCAGCTGGGGTATTTAAGAACTCCCAACCTCTCAAACTCTCAAGGTTACCTTCGAAGCTAGAAACTTTCATTTCAGGATCATTGTTCTGTCGTCTATGCTTAGAAGAATATACACAAAAGATGAAGAGGCATCCATAGTCTTGAAGACCAGGCTCAGTTTTGACTATCTAGTCTCTATGTGCTTCCTGGCTTTGTACATACTCAGTGGAATATGTGAGCAGCTACCATAGTTGTTAGTTGTGGTAAGTGTAGCAACACCCTCCCCAACATACACCCTCTCTCCATAGGAAGTCCAAGAGAGAGTTAGACTCCCTAAACATCCAGAATGGATAAAGAAGAAAATGAGACTGGAAACTGGATTTTCCTTTAATGTCTAATGAGGAAGTGACTCTTCCTGACAAGGTGGTTAATCCTCTTTGACCCAATTCTCTGCTCCTTCTATCATCATCATCATCAAAAATTTTTTATATTTTACTTGCAGCACTTTTATTTTTCTTTACACAATGACATTTTGAGAATCACAATTCTCAACTCTTAGGATGACAGAAATTTTGGTATGCTACTCTCATGTGTGAACATTAAGGTAATGTACAAAAATCTTCCATAAATCTAACAAATTAACAAATTTATAGGTTGTAAATGTAATTGAGTGCTTCATCATTGCAAAGTCCTCCAGTGCTGAGCACATGAGTCCTTAAAAATGACCAAGAGAGGTGAGTTCATTTCCATGGTCCTCTAAGGTCATTTCTAGACATGTTCCATGGGGTATATTCAAACAGTTATAGAAGGAGATATACCCTAAAAACTAGCTGATCTATTTCTAAGAAAAGTACATGTAAGCTTTAGGTTTGAAGTTCACTGACCCTGGGACCCTGATAAAGTGACTTCATCTCTTTGAAGTTACCTTATCTGTAAAATGAGGGGGTTGGACTAGATGATCTTAAGTCCTGGCTTGAGCACTAATTCTTGGAGAAGTTACTTTTTCTTTATAAATTTCAGTTTCTTATTTCCTCATATCTGGGAGGACGAAAATGGACTAAGGTCCTTTCCACTATTATGATTCTAGTCTCAGAATTGCCTTTTTCTTGAATTTTCTCCTCAGTATTTAATGTCATTGAAAAACTTTAAAAGAAGATAAGATTCTTTACCATTAATTCAACAGAATTTACCATACACCACACCTAACATATGCAAGTCATTTAGTTGAAACTAGGAATAAAAAGATGAAAAATAACACAGAACTTGCCTTCAAAGATCTTAAGTAGGAATATGATATATAAAGTATGGTATAATAAGTGGCTACAAGAAAGATATAGGCAATGCCCTAAGAAAATTTGAGGGAGAGAACTCTTTCAACTTGAGCATGGGGGAGAACCCAGAGAAGTCTTCTTGAAGGAGATGGTATTTGACCTAAAACTTGAAGGAAGAGAATTCTTTCAATGGACATAGATGTGTATAAATACAAGCCTTTCAAGCTTAAGGGATGGCTTGCATGATTATATAATTTCCTAGTTATCACTCCATACCGCTCTTCCATTCTATATCTAAATTCTTTGAGAAAACATTTTTCAATCAATCAATATATAGCTATTAAGTATTTGTTTTGTGTCAGACACTGTGCTAAGTCCTAGGGATACAAAAAAGACAGTCCTTACCCTTTTTGTGAAGATTATTTAGGTATTAGTTTATATATAGTTAATGTGGACCTAGCAGGAAGGGCTGGAGAATTCCACATGGAATGGGGAAGCAGGAAGTGGCTTGCACTCTCTGAGAAGGACTCCATAGTGAGAGTTACAGGCAGTAACTGATTCCCTGGGAGACCTCAGAGCTTGTGGAGTTGCACCCTGATTCCCTGGGATCCTGGAGTGTGGTGAAGGTTGGAAACAGAGGACATCTATCCTGCACAACAGCACAGAGTAGGGAGTGATCTGCGATATGGTGGATAGCTTGCAGGCTCCTCTCCCTACTGGGCTGCTTTGGACCATCAGTTCTGGAGGAGTTGGTTCCTGGCATCCTGAAAACATCTCTGGACTCTACTGTGAGTATTCCCACTCCAGTCCTGTTATTCTCTGGGCCCTGCCTGGCTTAGGTCTTAGTTTAGTGTAGTCAAGTCCTTCCCCTGTCCCTGTGGTTTGCCCTTAGCTTGTAAGTGTAGAATCCCAATTCCAATGCTATATCTTGTAGTCCCTGATTAAAAACTGTTATAAACCTTTGCCATTTGCCTGCTGGTTCCAAAGGCCCTTGCCTAGGTGGGCTGAGTGACTGTTCTAGCCTAAATGCCATTTCCAGCAACTATAACCTCCTAGTAGTTAAACTTGGTCTCCCTACCTTGTTGGGTCCTGTTCATCTGTCATTCCTGTCTCTCTCACCCCAGTGTGAACCCACAAATAGTAATAGTTAATGTCCCTGATAACACTCTATTACACCCTCAAGGAGCTCACAATTGAATATTAGGTGCTTTGACTTTCTTTCATTCCCTTAACACTCCATAGTTTGGTTTCTGGCATGTTCTTTTAACCAATGTAGCCTCTCCAAAATTGCAAATCATCTCTTATTGAATAACCTTCCCTCAATCCTCATCCTTTATGACATCTTTGTAGCCTCTGACATTATTTATCACCCTCTTCTCTTTGAAATTCTCTTTTCTCTAGGTTTCTGTGATAATATTCTTTCCTGGTTCTTCTCTTAACCTTCTGCCTTATCCTTTTCTGGCTTTTCGAAGGACACTTTTTTCAGGCTTCATCTAATAAACATGGGTATATGCCAGGGCTCTCTCCTGGATCCTTTTTCTTCCCCTTTTAAAATATTCATTTGGTGATTCTTTCTCTTCTCAGAGATTCAGTGATCATTTTTAAGCTGAATATTCTAAAACCCTCTTATTTATCCTTAACCACTCTGATGATTGCAGTGTTGCATTTCCACCTGCCTATTGGACATTTTGAACCAGATGTTCAATAGACATCTTCTATTTAACATTTCCAAAACTGAATTCATTTTTATCCTCACAAACTTTCTCTTTTTTAACTTTAAGTTTTAAAATTTTTCAGTTTTTCAATTTTAGTCACTTTCATGTAATACATATTTCTGTATTTCTCATTTTAGGATAGAAGTTATATATCACATATACAATAGAAATCTCATGAATGAAATATGGTGAAAGATGGCATGCTTTGATCCACACTCAGACTCTATAATTTCCTTCTTTGGTTATGGATGGCAATTTCACCTTGAGCCTTTTGTGGCTATCAACAAAATAATTTTTGTTGATAATGGTTTAGTCCTTTATAGTTGATCATTGCACAATTTTCCTGCTACTGTGTTCTCTTGGTTCTGCTTACTTCACTTTGTGTAAATTCATATAAATTTTTTCAGGTTTTTCTGAACTCATCATGTTTATCTGTCTTTATGGCACAATAGTATTCCATTACAACCAAATATCACAACTTGTTCAACCATTCCACACGTGATGGACATCTTCTCAGTTTCCAATTCTTTGCTACCACAAAAGGAGCTGGGCTTGTACTCCAAAGAGATAATAAGGAAAAATACTTGTACAAAAAATATTTATAGCCATGCTCTTTGTGGTGGAAAAAAAATTGGAAAATGAAGGGGTGTCCATTGATTGGGGAATGGCTGAATAAATTGTGGTATCTGATGGTGATGGAATATTATTGTACTGAAAGGAATAATGAACTGGAGGAATTCCATGTGAACTGGAAAGACCTCCAGGAATTGATGCAGTACAAAAGAAGAAGAACCAGGAGAACATTGTACACAGAGACTGGCACATTGTGGCACAATCAGATGTCATGAACTTTTTTTTTTAAACCCTTAACTTCTGTGTATTGGTTCATACGTGGAAGAGTGGTATGGGTGGGCAATGGGGGTCAAGTGTCTTGCCCAGGGTCACACAGCTGGGAAGTGTCTGAGGCCTGATTTGAACGTAGGACCTCCCGGCTCTAGGCCTGACTCTCAATCCACTGAGCTATCCAGCTGCCCCCGTCATGAACTTTTCTACTAGCAGCAATGCAATGATCCAGGACAATTCTGAGGGACTTATGAGGAAGAACATTATCCACATCCAGAGAAAGAACTGTGGGATCAGAAACCCAGAAGAAAAATATATGCTTGATCACTTGGTTTGAGGGGGATATGATTGGGGTTTTGGCATTAAAAGATCACTCTATTGCAAATATGAATAATATGGAAATAAGTTTTGAACAATGATACATGTATAACCCAGTAGAATTGCTTATCAGTTATGGGAGGGTGAAGGGAAGAGGAGTGGGAAAAATCATGAATCATGGAATCATGGAAAAATATTCTAAATAAATAAATAATAACCAAAAAACAAACAAACAAACAAAACTCAACTTCTTTAAAAAGCCTTTCCCAGGTTCCAGGTTAAGATGGCGGCAGAGTAAGAAGCAGCTCTTAACCTCTCCTGACCAAAACACACAAAACTCCTCAAGGGGACATAAAAACAAGTCCAGACGAACGGAGGAACCCCCACAACAGGGCACAGCGTGGAAGGTACGTGGAATCGAGGCATTTCCATGCTATAAAGGGGTGAAACAGCCCTCACGAAATCGCAGGCTGAGCAACCACCCCACCCCCACCCCCTCCACACACAACATCTATAGCTCTGAAGCCAGCTAAAAAGAAATAGAGCAAGTTTGGGGCACCCATTGAGTCATTGGCAGCTCTGGGGCCTGTTCCTGAGAGCAGCAAGACTTAGGACCCCATTAAGCCAAAAAACACAGGCGAAATCTGAGCGCAGGAGCAGGACGCAGGGTGCAGAGTACAGGCTGAGAGCGCAGGCACTGTGGAGGCGTGGGTGGAGGCAGACACAGCCAGGAACTAAAGCCTAAGTGGGGAACCAGTGTGGACGGGTATACGACTGTGGAAGCAGCGCCCTGAGACTTGTAAAGGAACCTCCTGCAGAGGATCAAGCAAGGGGGTACACCAGGGGGCTTGACCTTGGAAAAAACCAGAACTCAGACCTCAGGAGCCAATAGATCGCGGACAGACACTGAGCGCGAGGATAAATCTGAGAAGCTGCTGGGCTAACAATGGCTACTCAGTCTCAGGAAGTTCAGAAGAGAAAGAATAACAACAAGAAAAAGAAGTCTTTAACACTCGACAGCTTTTACACAGAGAAAATCCAGACAACCAAGCAAACAGAGGAGGAGAACAAACAAGCATCCGGACCCTCCTCAAATAAGGAAAACTCCTCACAAGCTATGGAAGAGTTCAAAACTGAGATTTTGAGGAAAATGGAAGAGATCTGGCAAGAAAATAACTGTTTAAAAGGTAGAATCATGCAATTGGAAAGTGAGGCTCAGAAATTGAACACCAGAAATGACCAGATTGAAAAGGAATACCAGAAGATTATGGCCGAAAACCAGAAGATTATGGCCGAAAACCGAAAGATTATAGCCGAAAATCAATCCTTAAAGGCTAGAATTGAGCAAGTAGAAACTAATGATCTCTCAAGACAACAAGAACAAATAAAACAAAGCCAAAAGACTGAAAAAATAGAAGGAAACATGAAATATCTCAATGAGAGAGTGACAGACCAAGAAAACTGGTCTAGAAGAGACAATTTGAGAATAAACGGTCTTCCAGAAAAACCAGAAATTAATAGAAACCTGGACTCCATACTAACAGAAATAATTCAGCAAAATTGCCCTGAAGTCCTACAACAAGAGGGAAATATAGACATTGAAAGGATTCATAGAACACCTGCAGTATTCGATCAAGAAAGGAAAACACCAAGAAATATCATTGCAAAATTCAAGAGATTCCAAGCAAAAGAAAAAATCTTACAAGAAGCCAGAAAGAAACAATTCAAATATCAAGGAGCACCAATCAGGATCACACAGGATCTAGCAGCCTCAATGCTAAAAGACCGCAAGGCGTAGAATACAATATTCAGAAAGGCAAGAGAGCTGGGCCTGCAACCACGGATCAACTACCCATCAAAATTGACTATATATTTCCAGGGGAAAGTATGGGCATTCAACAAAATTGAAGAATTCCAGGTATTTGCACAGAAAAGACCAGGGCTAAATGGAAAGTTTGATATCCAACCACAAAAATCGAGAGAAACCTGAAAAGGTAAATAAGATACAGAGGGGAAAGAAAGAAAACTTATAATTTTTAAATTTGCCTTTTTAAGGGCCTCAGTGAGATCTAATTATCTGTA
>NW_025376663.1:0-1859 GCF_016433145.1 Gracilinanus agilis
AAATGAAATAAAAATATTTAAGAAGTGTTCTGGGGGACTTTACCATACTGACAAAGTAGCATAGGACACAAAAAAAGGTTAGGAATCTCTGTTTGAGAGGGTCTCATTCTAACAATTTCCGTCATCCAGATGAAAAAAAACCCAAAGACAACAAAATTTAGATGGTTTGGAACAACCTGGTTAGGTGTGGAAGTGACAATGTGGGAGTTTTGGGGGATAGCCTAAATTTAGGTGAGGTAGAAGGATCCTTACTTCCTTCATCCTAGATGTCCCAATCAATTAATTATTAATACATTTGATTATAAAAATAATAACTAACATAGTAGTAATAGCAATATACCCCTATGATGATCATCTGTTATCATTTTCTGGATCTCTTGCTTCAAAAGGCATACTGAAAGCTTTAAATGAGAAAGAGTATTGTCATCCTCTCTCCCTCCCTTAATGTTGCAACAGGTACATTGTCTCACCATCTCTAATTTGAAGTTCAAGTTTTCTTGGTGTTTTTATTATCCGTTGCACCACTTAGCTTCCTACTAGGGATCAGTAGTCTTCTGCCATGGGGAAGGTCCACAGTGAAAGCCTGATACTATTCAGTTGAGCCTTGACCTAAAAGTTGGAATCCAGTTAGATCTGAAACAGGGTAGTGACAAAGAGTAGGAGATTTCTGGGTAGAAACATAAATTCCATCTACCAAAAAAAAAAATTCATTTCCTTTGCTGCCCCCACCAGAGAACCTGCAATAGGAAGAATTAATCTTTGTGGGACCAAGTATATATATAGAACTCCCTGTTGCTGCCACATGAAGAGTATCCAATGGCCTCCACCATCTCTGTCTTGGGTCTCGATCATGGAATCCAGCTGATTTTTGCAAGAGGAAATCTTTTAAGTCCTTCAAATTGACGAGTAACAAAATCACAGCATTCTCTTCATTATTTTTAAAATTTTAAAGGGAAATTCATCTCATTCATATCCTTGATCTTCATTAGCCATTATCCGATTTTTTTTTTAAACCCTTAACTTCTGTGTATAGGGTCCTTGGTGGAAGAGTGGTAAGGGTGGGCAATGGTGGTCAAGTGACTTGCCCAGGGTCACACAGCTGGGAAGTGTCTGAGGCTGGATTTGAACCAAGGACCTCCTGTCTCTAGGCCTGACTCACTCAATCCACTGAGTTACCCAGCTGCCCCGCCATTATCCGATTTTTAACTTCGGTTTGAAATTCTCCTGCCACAGCCAAAGTTCCTTGGCCATGAAAACCCCTACATCTCCTGACCCTTTTGTGGAGGGTCATTCCATGGAAGGCAGCATCCTAGGGCAGCCCATGGGATAGCCTCGAAGCTCTCTCTTCCAGCTGGACTTTTTGTTTTCAGACCTCATCTTCCTCCCTTCTCTTCTTTTCTCTTATAGCTCTTATCTCAGCAGGGCTTAACACATTTATTCTGAGACACTTCTGGGTCAGAGATCCCATTCCATTTCCCATTTACAGCCTGTCTTTCCCTGCTCTCTCATTATCATGGCCATTTTCACCTGAACTGTTACTAGGCTTGGCCTTCTACCTTCCAAAGCAAAAAATGGTCATTTCTCTCTCTAAGATAATTTACTTTAATTTTCTTTATAGCGGCTTCTACAACTGCCAATAATTGCCAGAAGATAGGCAATTTTGTAAGTTTTTTTTCTTTATCAAACTTCTTAAATACCCATTTTGCCATTCTTACAGTCAGTGGGAGCTGACTTCTCATCCCATTGACAGAATTCCTTGGATATGCCTAGTCAGTACTACTACAAGATCCCAGCACCCTCTGGCCATAGAATCATTGGATTTCTTTCCTCTCCTCTTTTCTTTTCCTTCCTCCTTCCTT
>NW_025376664.1:0-8123 GCF_016433145.1 Gracilinanus agilis
TATATATATATATATATATATACCATATATACATATATGGCTACACACATCCTTTTATCATTTATCACATTATCATTTATTACAGCACCTTCACGGCCACTCTGATCCTAAGAGGCAAAGTACAAATGAGAGGATGGATGTAGAAACAAGGCTATGTCAAGGAGGATGTGGAGAGGGCAAAGGGAAGTGCTAAGGTGGATGGAGTCTCTTTCAGTGAAAGCAGAAGGGATGTCATCAATTATAAGAGATGGAGGTTTAGGGGAATAAAGAAAAAAAGGAAAGATCTTCAATAGTTATTCTAGAGATTAAGCCAAAGTGTCCAAGAGATGAGTAGAGCTTTGGAAAGGGGCAGGCTGAAGGTGGACAGATCAAATAAGTCTGGTCCTTTCATTAAATAGAATATCTCAGCAGCCCATCTTCTCTAGCTCTCCTCCTTTCTAGGCTCTTTCCTGCCCCCTCCTGCCCCCAACTCATTCCTTAAGCTTACCTCTATGCTCTTTGGGTTCACCCACCAGTACCCATTAGGATCAACAAAGTTGGTTGCTGAAGGCAATGTAACATAGAAGATAAAGTACTGGACTTGGAATTGGTCTTCTGACATTTACTGGCTGTGTGACCCCGGGAAAATCATTGAATCTCTTTGTTCCTTAGTTTCCTCATTTGTCAAAAGAGAGGTTGAATTAGATAGGACTCTTCCAGCTATAAATATGATATTATGAACATACCACTGCAAATAATCACCACCATAATATAGTTGAAAGTGAACTTGATATAGAATCGGGGGACATTGATTCCATTTTCAGTTCTGTTACTTACAAGCAACTTTGACTAAGTCACCAACTCTCTGAGGCTCAGTCTTTTCATTGTTATTATTATTTCTTTTAAAAACCTTACCTTCCATCTTAGAATCAATACTATGTATTGGTTCTAAGGCAGAAGAGGAGGTTAAGTGACTTGCCCAGGGTCACACAGCTAGGAAATGTCTGAGACCAGATTTGACCATCTCTGGGTCTGGCTTTCAATCCACTGAGCCAGCTAGCTGCCCTCAAGCTCAGTCTTTTTAATTTCTAAAATGGGGACAATTCAGTGCTGCCCTGGTAAATGTTTAAAATTTGGCTTTCTGGAAGAGGACAAAAAGGCAATGACATAATTCTAAGTTTAATATTAATTATTAAAATGTTCCCATCACTTTCTTAAGTCTAGACAATGAATAAAAAATCATAAACCCAGTCCTGATTTGTAGCATCTGCTACACACTGAAAATTTAACAATTAGCTCTTGAGTTTCATCATATCCTTAGCCAAGCAATCACACTTGTTCAAATATAGAGAATTTTCTGCACCTCAAGTAAAGATAGAAAAACACTGAATATGCCATATTCTTTGATATATTAACTAATTTTGATGACCCCACAGTTTTTAGTTCTTTTTTTCTTCTAAATACCAGAAGGATCTCTAGAAGAGTATGAAGAAAGATACTCTGGGAAATACAGGCAATGTAAAAACAAAAGATAAATAAAAATTTAATTTGAAAAAACTTCCAAGGCACTGTTTATAAATAGATGTGGAGATTTCTGAAATTGTTAAATCTAGATTTGTGAAAAATGTGAGTTAATGTCGATATTTGGAAATATCATTTTGTTTTGTTGTTTTTATATCACCTATGTATCTTTATGAATCTCTCCCTACAGCCTTCATCCCTTATAAGGAAAAACTTATAAAAGTTCAGTGACACTGACCAACCCATTCAAAATGTCTTACATAAGCTTTGTTCTACAGTCATATTTGCCTCCCCAATACATCTGCACAGAAAGGGAGAAGGACTCTTTTCATGTTTCCTCTTTGGATCCAGTCTTGATCGTTATCATTGCTCTTGGTATCCCCCACTTACATATATACTCTTTTTGTTTTTACATCACAATCATTTTAACTCTTCCATCTTGAACCAAGTTTCCTCTTTTTAACAAAGAAAGACCAAAAAGCAGGACCAATAACAGATCTGTCTCATAGAGAGGGCAGGCAATATTTTGTACCATTGGTCTCCTAGCTCTCTAAGGACCATTCGATCATAAAATCATAGTTCTATAGTTGGAAGAGAGCTCAGAGGCCAGCTAGTCTTAGCCCCTTCCCTCTGTGAATATCTCTAATTTATTCTGTACATAGATAGCTCACTTGTATAAGGTTGTTGATGTGTTGTTTCTCACTTTCAAGTGTGAACTCTTTAAGGAGGACAACTATCTTTTTTTTGCCTTTCTTTTTATCCTCAGAACTTTTCACTTCCAGGCACACAGAAGGATCATAATAAATTTTTATTTACTATTGACTAGAAATGAGGAATAAAAGCCTAGGGAAGTTAATCAACTTCTCCAGAAGAAAGGAGTTGAAAATATCTTCATATGAATGGGACTGAGGATCTAGATGTAAGAGGTAGGAATCAGAGATTCCATTCTTTGTTCCATATGGGCAAAAACTGATCAAGTTTTAGAACTCTCACTGTCTCATTCTTCCATAAGGTCAGAAAGTCAAGACCAAGTGCATCAGCCAAGATCCCGGAAAGGGAATATGACATCCTGATGTGCAGCATTCATTGTCAGGGATCCGAAAGGATGTGAGAAGGAAAGTGGAAGCTCAGAAATGGTGACTAGTTAAAAGGGACTAGCAATGAAGCCCAGAACAAAGCTTATTACCTGGAGGGAAAGCTAAAGACCAGCCAGGTTGTAAGGATGGGCAGAGTACCCCCTGATTCTGAAAAGATAAGCTGGAGGCAAGGGCATCCTTGCTCAATGGACCAATCACAAAGCCAAGGAGGACATGGTGCCATACAACTGATCCCATACAAGAGCAGGTGCTTTTTCTAGGCTTCTGAGTTGTGTTTGCTGACTTCTTGACTCATCAAGGGACTGACTGGGACTTGGCATCTAGGCACTGACCCTTTCCAAGTACATAGAACAGTCAGGGCAAAGGCAGGGCATCAGGAAAGCCTTTCACTGTCCTGCCCCAGCTAGATAGAAAAGTTCTCTTTTTATAAAGAATTTTCCCTTCGGGCCCCCTCTGCTATCACCTAGTTCTCAGAGGGTAGTCATCTATGAAAGTAATAACTCTGTTATTTTCCATTAATGCAAACATCTCCTCCCATACATTTGCAATAGGAATGAACTCTGACTTTTCTGCCAGTTTTCAATCTTCCTTCTGCAAATAACCTAATACGTTCTGTTCTAGCAGATGAACAAGAGACTTTCGCAGCATGCCGAGTCGGTTTATTCCCCAGGAAGTTTACATAGGTGACAATAAAAAAGGAGTTTATGTCTCAAATGACATTTCTCCTGAAGCTGCTCATGGGGAACATCATTTATTTTTCTCTGAGGATTGAAAGTTTCTATTCCTCTGCTGTAAGTGGGCCAGAAAATGTGTTTCCAGGTTGTTATATGGTTCAATTTGTCCAGTCATACTCCAAAGAAACCCTGTCCCCCTCCCTTACAAACACATACACTATTTGCAGATCACCCCAGGAAAGTGGAGAAAATGGAGCCAACAGGGGCCCCAGGGACCTGGACTAATGGACCCACAATCAGAGAGTCTGGTGGAGAATGACACCCTGTAAAATTAGCCAGTCCCTACTTGGGAACAAGTAGAGGGAAAAGAGTTGCCAGTTGCTCTAACCATCTTCATTTACAGATAGCATCAAAAGTAAATAAATGCTGGAGGATCTTAATCAATGGAAACTGCCATCTGCAGCTATAAGTTAAGCAATTTCCAGAGGCCATGACCACCCCTGAGCAGCTGTGGTGGTGGTGGTGCCCAATTTATTCTAGAAGGTGTGTTACAAAAACCTTTCTTAGCAGAATAAGTTGTTTTGGTCAATGCTGTTTGTAGGGTTGCACTAGGATGGAGGTCTCATTGTTGGCTCAGGGAAGGGTCAAGAATATTACCCTTCCTGAGCTCTGTCAAGAAAAGGCAGCCACTAGAATCCATTCCGCAATCATGGACTTGAACATTTCCAATTGCTTGTCGCCTGGCTAGGCAATTTCCATCACCTGCTCTATCTCCCTCCCCTTTCCCTAAATATGTCAAGTTGAGAAAAGAATCATAATAAAATATGAAATGGCTATTGGGACCTGAAAAGGAGCAACTTTGGGAAAATTAGGAGAGCTCCATACCTGTTTTCAAATTGTGCTCTTTCTCTTGACTAGTTTTTCATTCTCTGTGATGATAATAACAACTAGCATTTATTTATATAGTGCTTAAATGTTTGCAAAGGACCGGGCATATATTATTTCATTGGCTCCTCACAAAAACCCTGGAAGGTAAGGACTATTATTATCCTCCATTTTATAGGTGAGAAGCTGAGGTTGAGAGGTCAAGTGATTCCTCTCTGGTCCATAGCTAGTACATGTCTAAGGCAGGTTTTGAAATCAGGTCTTTCTGACTCCACGTCCAATATTCTTATCCACTATACTGCCTAACTATCTCTAATGAACCACCTGAAATTGCATCCTGACTGCCCTCCTGGGAGATACTGAAGCCATGAATAAGGAGATTAACCTCTTTGTCAAGCTCAGGACCAGAGGTAGGAGCAGGAGGCAAGACAGATCCACCAAGTCAATAAATAAAAACCCACAATTAAGTAAAACCTAAGTTCATTCAAAACCAGGAAATGAGACCAAAGGAGGAGATGACAAATCCCTGAAAGAATCATTAATCAAAAACCCAAGAGTCTAGATCAGTGGTTCCCAAACTTTTTTGGCCTACCGCCCCTTTTCCAGAAAAAAATATTACTTAGCCCACTGGAAGTTACTTTTTAAAAAATTTTAGTAGCAATTAATAGGAAAGATATATGCACGTGTGGCCATCACCGCTTCCCTGAATCACTGCAGCATCCACCAGGGGACAGTAGCGCCCACTTTGGGAATCACTGGTCTAGAGGTCAGAAGAGTCTTTCCCATAAAGGGTGGAATAAGTGATTCATCTACAGAGGGTCAAGGAATATCTACTAAGATAATATTTGTAAAGTGATTAGCACAGTTCTTGGCACGGAGTAGGTATTTACAAAGACTTTTTTCCCTTCTTACCTCCATCTTCCAATAATAAAGAGATGAAAAGTCAGCTTTGGGACTGGTCACAGCAAGAAAGGCATTCGGGGCAGTTTAGCCCAGCCAATGGGGAGTATAGGTACAAAACTAGAATTATAACTGAAGAATGAAATGCCCATGGGTTCAAATGCTGAGAGCAAGGGAGATTAATACCAGGGGTATTAATGGCCTTAAGAGTTAAAGGTTAGGGCAAGTTTCTCTTTATTTCTTACTCTCTGTCCCGTCTCCTGCTAATCTCTCTAATCCTAACCCAAAGGAGAGGAGTCTTTAGGGCTTCTCCAAGGGGACTCTCAAATAGGACCATGGAGAGGCTGAGAAGTTTCAATCCACTCAAACAAGCATAGAGTACATGTACTCCTGATTACCACAACATCACAGATTTAGCCTTCTGTTTAATCTAGATGCTGGAGAAAGGTATCCAGTGTTAATATAGAGATGTCTGGGGGAGGAGGGAAAGGAAACACAAGCACATTGCAGTTGCTGTCACCCACATGCCCACTTCCTCCCAATAGGTCAATGCATAGACTTCCTCAAAGGAAAGATTCCAGATTATCCATACAGCTACAGGTACTTTCCTCTCTAGACTAGGGATGACACACATGGATCGCTTCCTTTCTCCACTTCCAAAACTACCTATACAAACCTAAAAGACTTATGACAGGGAATGCTCTCCACCTCCAGAGAAAGAACTGCTGGAGTCTTCTTTCCCATCAGTATATCTTTGGTTTTATTTTGGGATTTTGGTTATGGATGACTTTGCTTTTACAATAATGACCAATATGGAAGTGGGTTTGCATGACAATAAAAATAAAATTTAAAATTAAGTAAATAAAACTACCCAAAGGAAGCAATAGTAATTGCTTCTTCTATAATCCATCTAAATGCTTCTTTTGTATATTGGAAGAGTAGCTTGATTGCTTACTAAGCAATTTATATACTCCTCTCTCCCAGCGTGGATAGGCGCTAAGTCCATCCTTAATACTTAATTAATTACTAACTAATCTTCCTCACAACAGTAGCAAACCCTGATCCTCTAGCCTACTCTGCCTGTAAGGTGGGTCCTGCTAGAACCAACCTGAGGAAACCCAGGGACCCTCTATTCCTCTCCGAGTTCCCCTCCTATTAAAGCCTAGATGGTTGGTGCTGACTGGTTGTAAGGAGCCCTGTCACCCTAAGCTGATGCCTCACTTCCCACTAAGCTCCACTCCCTCTGCCTTAAGTCCCATTACAGAAATAAACAGCATTTCAGCAGCTGATGGGCTGCACTGACTGGATAAGTGGTGTTTGTTATCTAACTAAATTGTGCAGGAAATGATGTGTGAATGAAAGGATCCTAATTCTATAGTGGATCGCTTGTGACACATTCGATTATAGTTTTATTTAGTTAAGTACTTGTCCATTATAATGAACTGTCTTAAGGAATTATTAATTGATTGTAGGATTTCCAGGTTTCTTCTTTTCTCTCCTCCAGCCTCCCGACTGCCATCAAGTCCTCCATAATGGATGTGCTCCATCTTTCTGGAGTTTCATTAGTAGAATTCATTTCTCCCTCTAAACTACCAGCCCTGAATGCCACCTTCACCCATCAGCCCCACTTAGATTCCACTGAACCAACAGAAAGCTTGTGACCCTCCTGGTTTCCTGTGGAATAGAAACCTTTGCATTTCAACAACTTCTTAAATAAGAACAATTGGATGGAGAGGGAGCTGTGAACTGAAACCATTAGGCATCTATGGCCATTAATGAGCAAAGAACTCCAGGCAAGAGCTTAAGTCAGGCGCTGACCCAATAACAAATCTGGGCAGAGGGAAACACCATTAGTAGTTCTGGGCCAAGGAAGGGGGATGAGAATACTTCTCTCTCTATTTCTTTGATCCAAGTCCTCTGAAAGAAAGAACTGGAAATTCTACCTCCACATTCTTCTTCCAGCTTCTGTCACTCTTCTTCCCTAGGTCTAGCTGCTAGGCTAGGCTTCTCTCCCTCCAAATTATAAGAGGGACATGCTGAGATGCAACTAGGGAAAAGTAGCAAAGGCTTTACCACCCCAGAGCTGATAATGTACAGAGACTGGCAGCACCTTCTGCAGTGTATTTCTTCCCTCTGGTGGCCCAAATTTCAGCAAGGTAGAAGCATTCCAAGGACCCAGGCTGAGCTTTCTCTCTACATAAGGACACTATAGATGCCTCCTGCCACATATCCCAGGTTAAAATTTTGCTAGTTACATCTTGAGAGAGGGAGAGGCTTATAATTCCTAATGTCAAACCCACCTAATCAGGATGATGCCCCAATGGCCTAATGGATCAAGTGTTGGACTTTGAAATCAGGAAGACGAGTTCAAATCCAGCTTTTGACACTTACTGATTGTGAGACCACTAGCAAGTCCTTTCAATTTTCTGTACCTGGATTTTGCCATCTATAAAATTGAGATAATAACACCTGTAATTTCTACCCTCACAGGATTCTTATGAGGTCTAAAAGATAATATGAAACACTTAATCCATTTAAAAAGTGATTTTGGGGGGGCAGCTGGGTGACTCAGTGGATTGAAAGCTGGGCCCAAAGATAGGAGATCCAGGGTTCAAATCTGGCCTCAGATACTTACTAAGTGTGTGACCTTGGATAAGTCACTTAACTCCCAATATCTAGCCCTCACTGCTCTTCTGCCTTGGAATCAATACACAGTAGTGATTCCAAGACAGAAAAAAGGGTTTAAGAAAAAAGGGATATATCAATGTGACTTTTAGTATGTTTCCTAGTGATTCTCTGCTTCCTTTCATCTCAATTCCATCACTTTCCACTGCTTGGAATCATAGGATTATAGATGAAGAGTTGAAGCAATCTTAAAATTTCCCTAGTGCAGTCCTCTCACTTTACAGATGAGAAAATAAAGGTCCAAAAAGATGAAGTGACTTGCCCTAGGCCACATAGTAAGAGACAGAACTGGGACCTGAACTCAAATCTTGTGACTCCAAAAGAAAAAGAGAGAGAAAGGGAAAGAAAGGAAGGAAGGAAGGAAGGAAGGAAGGAAGGAAGG
>NW_025376665.1:0-4229 GCF_016433145.1 Gracilinanus agilis
GGGAGGGGGGGGGAGGGGGAGGGAGTGATTTTGTTTCAGGCTAATTCTCTAGAGTTTCTGCCCCTGCTCTGCAGCCTCCTTGTCATTTTGCCAGCAGAGGCCAGAGCCCTTGGAATTGGGCTGGAGCGGAAGCCAGGGCTGCTTGTCCGTGGTCGGGAGCACATTGAGAGGAGCCCATACGGGTTACTTTGGAATCCATCTGTCTGCGGAAGACTTCATTTGTGCTCCCAGAGCTGCTACAGTCTCTGGTGACATTTGCTCAGCTCCCTGCTTGCCTATAAAAGGAGTGGCAGGGGAGCTATAGCAGTCCTGGCGGCTCCCCCAGGTAGGGCTGCCCAGCACAGGCACCTGCCCCTGCTAAGGTACATGAGGTCTGTTCTGCTGTTATCTCCACAACTGTAGATAATTCAGCAGCATCAAGGGAGACCAGTCAGAAAACTCATTCCTGAACAGTATGTTTGAAGGAGATGCCTGAAAACTCCCATGACTGCCACATGTGCTCTTTTTTTTAACCCCTACCTTCCATCTTAGAATCAATGCTGTGTACTGGTTCCAAGGCAGAAGAGTGATCAGTACTAGACAAAGGGGGTTAAGTGACTTGCCCAAGGTCACCACAAGTGCTCTTGAGTCTCAGAGCCCAAATTAACTCTCATTTGGAGTCAAAACTCAACCCTCACAGTCCCAACAATCTCAGCAGACCTTGGACTAGAGCCATTGTTCTGAGCAAGTCTAGACTCTACATCACCCTGAGGGCAGAAGCCCACAGTCTAAGCAGAGGTTTAGCCATAGTATCTTCCAGCCTGGTTCAGTTGTTCAAGCCACAGCCTTAGTAGTCCTAGTTAGATGTGGGAATGTTAGTCTTTGGACACCAAGGTATGGCTCATAAGACTTGAAGTTAGAAAGAATCTTAGATATCATATATTCCATATATGCCAACCTTCTTCCCTCTACCCCCTCCATTAGTGCAGCCTGAAACCCTGTGAGGTTCATGGAACAGCCAACATTAAACCACTTCATTAAAGGACGCTGAGTCCTAGGACGTCTGAATCCTAGGGCATCAAAGGCAACTTAGGCAACACTGACAATGGGTGGGGTAAAGAAAATACAGATTTGGAGATCAAAAGAACAGGATTCTAGGTTCAACTTCACCACTAACTTATTGTGTGACCTCGGGCAACTCACTTAACTTCTCTGGCCCTCAGTTTTCTCATCTAAAAAATGGGAGTAGGGTTAGATAATCTCTAAAGCACATTCAGTACTAAGGTTATTTGAAAGGAGAGGAGAGGGGCAACTAGGTGGTAAGTAGATAGAGAGCGCTGTTCATTCAGGTCTGTATAGTATAAGACTAAAATTTCTTTTATATGATAATCAATTATTTATTTGGAGATAAGCTGCCCAGTTCCCATCAAATAATCTTCTTCAACCCAAACATCCCCAAAATCTTTAACCATTCTTCATAGAAGAGAAGTATTAACCTATTCAACCTCCTGGTTGCCCTCCCCTAGCATTTATTCCAGTTTTCCATGAGGGTTCCAGGATCTTGGTGCTGGAGCCAGCTCAGACTCAGAGAGCCGACAGGTAAATTTTCAGTATGAACGTTTATACTTCAGAAATCAGACACTATAAATCAGAATTGCTTATTGTTTTGATTGTCTAGATTTAAGAAGGTAATGGAGAAAAATGTTAATACAGCTTAAACTTTAAAATGAATCATGTGTACTTTTTTTCTCAGAAAGCCAGTTATTAAACATTTACCAAAATATCACTGCCAAAGCCGGTCTTGAATGTGGCACCCAGAACACAAGCACATTGTTATAGGTGTCATCTGATGAGAGCAGAGTATAAGAGGATAACCACCTTCCTTGAAGTTGGCACAATATAAACAGCATACAATCACTTTTAAAAGACTTTTTAAAAGCTGCATTTATTTGTTTCATTAAAATTCCCATGTATCTCCCTCCCTCTGCCTCCCACACTAGAGAGGCATCATTTGACAAAAATGTGTATGTATGTATATATAAAACTATGTCTTGCTTGTTTCTATTTAGTTCTTTCTGTAGAAATGGACATACTCTTCTTCAAACAGTATTTTGTTGCTATATATGATGTTCTCTTGGTTCTGCTTACTTATTTCACTCTTCATAGTTTTATGCTGGTCTTTCCATGTTTGTTTGTTTACTTTTTAAATTAACTTGCTAAGGGACACTATGTGGTTCAATGGATAGAAAGCTAGGACTAGAGAGGTGTTATAAGTAAGAGAGGGTTATAACCACAGTTAACATCCTGCTACTGGCCCAAATCTATCCATCAGATCCTATCCCCTATACCACCATAATACAGAGGGGAGGTCCTGTATTCAAATATGACCTCATACACTTCCTAGCTATATGACCCAAAGCAAGTCATTTAACCCTCATTGTCTAGTCCTGGCCACTCTTCTGCCATAGAGCCAAACATAGTATTGATTTTAAGAAAGTAAAGATTTTTTTTTTAATTAACCTGCTTGTCATTTCTTACAGCAATCATATGCCACAACTTACTTAGCCAGTCTCCGACTGATGGCCATCTTCTCAGTTTCCAGTTCTTTGCTGCCACAATTGCTGCTACATAGTTTTTAGAACATATAGGTTCTTTTTCTTTTTCCCTGATCACCTTAGGAAATAAACCTAACAGTAATATTACTGCTTTGATTTCAATATTATCCCAATTGAATTAACAAAAATTTATTTTATTGAATTAGAAAAAAATGACAAAATTCATTTGGAAGAACAAAAGATCAAGAATATCTAAGGCCTTTTTTAAAAAATTTAAACATTTATTAATAATCATTTTTAACATGGTTACATGATACATGCTCCTACTTTCCCCTTCACTCCCCGCACTCCCCCCACCCACGGCCGACGCACATTTCCACTGGTTTTGTCATGTGTCCTTGATCAAGACCTATTTCCAAATTGTTGGTGGTTGCATTGGTGTGGTAGTTTCCAGTCCACATCCCCAATCATGTCCACCCCGACCCATCTGTTCAAGCATTTGCTTTTCTTATATGTTTCCTCTCCTGCAGTCCTTCCTCTGAATGTGGGTAGCGTTCTTTACCATAAATCCCTCAGAGCTGTCCTGGGTCATTGCATTGTTGCTGGTACAGAAGCCCATTATATTTGATTTTACCACAGTATATCAGTCTCTGTGTACAATGTTCTTCTGGCTCTGCTCCTTTCACTCTGCATCTGTTCCCGGAGGTCTCTCCAGTTCTCCTGGAACTCCTCCAGTTTATTATTCCTTTTAGCACAATAGTATTCCATCACCCGCATATACCACAATTTGTTCAGCCATTCCCCAATTGAAGGACATACCGTCCTTTTCCAGTTTGTTGCCACCACAAAAAGCGCAGCTATAAATATTTTTGTACAAGTTTTGTTTATCTATGATCTCTTTGGGGTACAAACCCAACAATGGTATGGCTGGATCAAAGGGCAGGCATTCTTTTATAGCCCTTTGAGCATGATTCCAAATTACCAGCCAGAATGGCTGGATCAGTTCACAACTCTACCAGCAATGCATTAATGTCCCAATTTTGCCACATCCCCTCCAACATTCATTACTCTCCCCTTCTTTCATTTTAGCCAATCTGCTAGGTGTGAGATGATACCTCAGAGTTGTTTTGATTTGCATTTCTCTAATTATTAGAGATTTGGAACACTTTCTCATGTACTTATTGATACTTTTGATTTCTTTACCTGAGAATTGCCTATTCATGTCTCTTGCCCATTTATCAATTGGGAATGGCTTGATTTTTTATACAATTGTTTTAACTCCTTGGATATTTGAGTAATTAGACCCCTGTTAGAGTTTTTCATTATAAAGATTTTTTCCCAATTTGTTGTTTCCCTTCTGATTTTGACTACATTGTTTTTGTTTGTACAAAAGCTTTTTAGTTTAATATAATCAAAACCATTTAATTTACATTTTGTAATTTTCTCTAACTCTTGCTTGGTTTTAAAGTCTTTCCTTTCCCAGAGATCTGACAAGTATACTATTCTGTGTTCACTTAACTTGTTTATAGTTTCCCTCTTTATATTCAAGTTGTTCACCCATTCTGAATTTATCTTGGTGTAGGGTGTGAGATGTTGATCTAGACCTAATCTCTCCCATATTGTTTTCCAAATTTCCCAGCAGTTTTTGTCAAATAGTGGATTCATGTCCCAAAAGTTGGGCTCTTTGGGTTTATC
>NW_025376666.1:0-2294 GCF_016433145.1 Gracilinanus agilis
CTTTCTTTCTTTCTTTCTTTCTTTCTTTCTTTCTTTCTTTCTTTCTTTCTTTCTTTCTTTCTTTCTTTCTTTCTTTCTTTCTTTTCTTCCTTCCTTTCTTCTTTAAAAACCCTTACCTTCCACCTTAGTATCAATTCTGAATGGTAAGGGCTAGGCAGTGGGGGTTAAGTGACATACCCAGAGTCACACAGCTAGGAAATGTCTGAGGTCACATTTGAAAAGGTCCTCCCATCTCCAGGCCTGCCACTCTTCCACTGTACTACCTTGCTGACCCTTCAGAGCTCTTCTACTCTAGCTTACAAACTTCCTCAAAACAGCCTCATGGAGTGACAATACAGAATTTTCATCATAGTTTGATGAGTAAGATTCAGAAAAAGAACTTGCCCAAGGTCACCCAGCTGGTTTCTATAGGACAGGCTGCTGGCCCTACATGGGGGGATGAATGGGGGAAAGACTCTGAGAAGAGTTTAGTGGTATGATGTAAATGAGGATGGTTGTGTGCCTATTCAGCCCACCCTCACCAAGTGCCTACTAAGTGCTGGGCTCTCAGTTGCCAGCATTGTGATTTTTTGCAACCAGTCACTATGAGGCTTTTGAACCTGAGGGAGATGTGAGGAGAACCGGATCTCCTGGAAGGATGGAGCTCTTAGGCATGATAGAGCTGACAAGCACAAATTTAAAACAAGAGGCTGATCATGTTGAACCTTCCCAGAAAGATATGTCCACTCACTGGTTGCCAGATAGGAAGTAGCCTTGTATATTGGAACAAGCTTGACTCTGGAGCCAGGGGACCTGGGTTCAAATCTCAACAATGATACTAATCAGCTCTATAAGCATAGGCAAACCATTGATACTCTCTGGGGCTTAGTTTAACCATTTATAAAATGATGGAGTTGAACCAGAAGGTGAGGCTCCTGCCAGCTATGGATCAATGATCCTGTCATCCATGATCTTTGATGGATTATGGGCAGTCGTGGTCCCCAAAGACCTAGTCAAAATCCTGGTTCTGTGTGGTCTTGAACACGTCCTTTCCCTCTCTTGGGGCCTCAGTTTCCTCATGGATTAAATGTAATTATTGGACAGTAGGATCTTTAAGGCTCTTTCCTTACCCAAACCTCTTTGGATTGATGATTTGTAGCCCCTAGTCACACCTGCCTCCCCCAGCCCCTACCATGGGCCACGGGAAGGGTCTTTCTCCTACTCCTCCTAAGAAGAAGCTCTTCTTCCTCAGACTTCGGGCATCCGCCTTTTCTGTCCTTAGGGACAGCCCCTCTGCTGCCCTCTTTTAGCTACCTGTCCAAGACTTTTAAGGGTATTCCCGCCCCCCACACTCCCCTCTTCCTCCACTGGACATGAAGTATATACACTAAAGGAAAAGCAGACAAAGGTTCCCACGTGCACGCAGCTCCCCAGCCCACTCAACTTTCCCTGGTGTCACCCATCCCTTCAAGTGCACGCTCTCCTCTCCAGATGTACATTCTTCCACAGGCATATACACTGCCCCCCTCCATTCCCCCTTTGTTTCCCCTGTGGAGTCTCGACTTCCCCCTCCCCCACGAGGCCGGGCTGCTGGGGGCCTGGGCCCGTAGGAGTGTGTGTATTTGTGTGAGTGAGTATGGGTTCTTTTTTTTGGCGGTGGGGGTTGGGGGTTGGCTGCTCTCCAGACTTCAGCAATCGCCTGGCATCTCTACCCACTGCTGGCTGGGTAGGCAACTCTCTCTGTCTCTGTCTCAGTGTCTGTCTTTCTCCCCTCTCTCCCCTTCCCTAGTTTCTCTCCCCCATCTCTCATTGCTCCCTTTTCCGTCTCTCTTGCTCAGGCCCCCCTCTGACTGTGACTCCCTCCCGCCCTCCTTTCCTCACCTCTCTCCCTGGGTTTATTGGGCTCAGGCTCAGAGGGCTCCTGCTGCCTGGGGGCAGGTTGGGAGGGGGAGGGGGGAGAAGGAGCAAGCTCCGGGGCCTCAGGGGGAGCAGAGATATGGAAGCCAGGCATCTAGGGACTGGGGGCTGGGCTGCGGGCAGAGGTGAGGGGGTGCCTGGGCCAGCGCAGGCTGGGAGTGGGAAGATTTTTGACAGATGGATAGCTCGATGGACTGATGGACAGACAGAGGCTGTAGGACAGACGGACAGCCGACCGGCCTGCCTGCCAGGCGAAGTCCCCTTGGCTGTATTGTGCTGGCCAATGATCCCTTAATGATTTCATTCCTCCCTTCTCTGCTGCTGCCTCCTCTCACTCTGTGTTTTCTCTCCTTCATGTGTGTATGTCTCTCTCTCTCTCTCTCTCTCTCTCTCTCTCT
>NW_025376667.1:0-7378 GCF_016433145.1 Gracilinanus agilis
ATATATAACATATATCATGTAATAATATGATTAATAATATAAGTATATAACATAATTAAAAATCAAAAATGTCTAACAGGTATATAAGTAACCTGTCTCAAATAGGTCATTTACTTCATCTTTTCTCATGTCTCCCAGAAAAAAAAGACTCCATGATTTTAACAAAGAATTTGATAGTCTTTCATGCTATCCCTATGAACAAGATAGAGAGATATGGATTAGATATTATTTTAGTTAGGTGGATTCAAAGTGAATTAAATAGACAAAGCCAAAAGAATTAGGTTTAATGTACCAGAAGGCCTCTAGAGGAGTACTGCAAAGATCTGTCTTTAACCCTCTTCTGTTCATTATTGTTGTTGATGACTTGGATAAAGGAATAAATGTTACAAAATTTACAGGTGAAATAAAGTGTTTAATGATAGAGAAAGGATTAAAAAATAAAACCTTGATGATCTAAAATAATGAGAGAGATCTCAAAAGATGAAATTTAATAGGATATTATGTAAAGGCTTAAACCTGGGTACAAATTGTCAGCTTCACAAATACAAGATGGGGGCGGCAGTAATTTGTCTGAAAAAGAAAAGGTATATTTTAGACAACTAAAAAATTCATGAATCAGCTGCATCACTTTGCCAAAAAAATACTAATTCAGCCTTAGGCTGCCTTAGGGAAGGGAAATGTCTCCAGAATGCCCATTTGCTCCTCTGTAAAATACAAATCATACTTTTAGCACTTACCACACAAAATTGTTGCAATTGTCAGATGAGATGGTCTGTGTAAGGTGCTTGGTAAACTTTAAATGTCAGTAGTTAATGATTATAAAAATGAGATAGCTGGTGGCCCAGCTGTATTCCTCAGTGGACCTCCTGTGGACGTTGTGTTCAGCCGAGGGTTGAGCAGAGGGACACGAGAGCTGTATTCAAGGATCAGAAGAGCAACCCTGGAGAAGGAGGATGAGGCTTGTTCTGCTTGGCCTCGGAGGGCACAGTTGGGGAGCAGCGATGGAAGCTGCGGAGAAGCAGGGGGATGTGGGAGAAAAGAAGCCCGAGGAGAACTTGAAGAGCAGTGTTCCACAGAGCTAAGGGTTAGGTGACAGAGGTCTGGCCTGGGATTCAGCAAGGCCTGGGTCCCCATTGTACTCTGACCCTCTGGACCATAGTGGCCTCGTCTGTAAAATACCTGCTGTGCCTACCTCATGGAGTTGTTGTTAGACCCAAGTGAAATAATATACGCAGAGCACTTTAGAAATCCTAAAACACCGTATAAAATCTGCTCCCATTATCATCTTTTGTCGTTCAGTTGTTTTTCAGGCACATCCAAGTCGACGTGACCCCATTTGGAGTTTTCTTGGCAGAGATACCGGAATGGTTTGCCAATTCCTTCTCCAGCTCATTTTCTGGATGAGGAAACTGAGGCAGACGGGTTTAAGGGACCTGTCCAGGGGCTGACAGCTAGTTAAGTGTCTGAGGCTAGATTTGACTCAGGAAGTCTTCCTGACTCCAGGCCCAGCATTGTATACACTCTGCCCTGGCTCTGTTAATATCTTTACTCAGCACTGAATAAGAAACCAAAGCCTGTAGGATTTAGGTTAGAGATAAGGAGTTTTTCAAGTTTTTAAACAGTGAGGTGAGTGGCTATAATGTCTTCTCTTCAGTTATCTAATGGGAGGAATTCTTTTCTGAGTGCTTTCCAGAAGGCAGGAGAATGGTGGGTTAAATGACCTTCTGAGCTTCCTCTCACCCTTAAGGGCTTTCTTTTTTCCTCTAATTACTTTTGTGAAACAGACTTAGAATACAAACTTTAAAAAATTTTTTTATGAATTACATGTAATAACAAATCCAAGTTTTCCTAAGTTGTATGATTGAACGTATCTCCCTCCCTCCTTTCTCTTCCCCTTCCCGGTGTTGGCAGATGATTCAATCTGGATTATACATTATTTTATAAATTCATTTTTTCAATGAATATGCTATATATCAGAAGCAATACCAACCACACTTTTTCCAGCAGGATTTAAACAGTTCTCTTCTTTTGACATTGTAAATGTTCCATGGCATCATTTTCCAACCTGGAACCAGTTTCTCTAACATAAGAAATAGTGTAGGGGGCAGCTGGGTAGCTCAGTGGATTGAGAGCCAAGCCTAGAGACAGGAGGTCCTGGGTTCAAATCTGGCCTCAGACACTTCCTAGCTGTGTGACCCTGGGGCAAGTCACTTTACCCCCATTGCCCACCCTTACCAAGGAGCCAATACCCAGAAGTTAAGGGTTTAAAAAAATTTTTTTAATAAAAAAAAAAAAAAAGAAAGAAAGTGCTATTATTAAGGCAGGCTGCTGAAGATAAAGTATGACCCTCCCTCGCTCCTTATCGCCTTCCACATTCTTCCAAATGTTTAGCCTGTCTTACTGTTAGACTAGCAATAAGAAAGTGTTTTGGGCCACCCAGTAGCGTGCCCCTCTGTGCTTACCTTATGTGAAAGTGGCCATAGATTTGTATCTGAATGAAAAATGGGTGCTCAGAATTGTTGATCTTATTTTTAATTCTCTTTCACATATATCAAGGGACTACCTGCTGTGCTTTTGTGGTGGAACTAGTTCCGTGTAATTAGACTCTATTTACAGTTTCCAAGAGTATGCTGGTAAATGTTAACCACCAGCTATGGGTGAAGGGAGAGAGGGGTGCACGGGGTGCGATACATACAACTGGCACGCTTATAATCTGCATTACTAAGATTTTCTCCATCACGTTCTCAAGTCTAGACAGTCAACAAAATAATAAAGCAAGTCCTGATTAGCAGCATTTGCTGATTTCTGAGATGTAAATGCTCACAAGGAAAATGTAACAATCCAGGGAGCTCACGGGGATTAGGCTTTACCTGGCTCTCAGCCCCCACCCCAGGCAGCCTCTTGAGCATGGCTTTGAGAATGTAACCCCTACATTATTTCTAACCTTAATCATTAGGAATACCCTATGCTGGTGATGGGCAAACTTTTTAAAGAGGGGCCAAAGGAAAGGAAATGCTCATCTGTCAGTCTGTTTCTAAGGAAGTTTCATTGTATTGTATCCTACTCATTGTATTCATCAGATTAGGAATAATGTCGAGGATAGAACATTCCAGAGGGCTGCATCTGGCTTTGTCCATCACTGCCCTAAGCGATGGCATTTGTGGTCCTTTAGATACATTTAGACTCCTGACTAGAGTGGTGCAGTGGATAGAGTGCCAGGTTGGAGTCGGGAAGACCTGAGTTCCATTCTAGCCTCAGACACTTACTAGCTGTGAGGCTCTTGGAAATCACTTAACCCTTTTTGCCTCAGTTTCTCTATCTGTAAAATGAGTTGGAGAAAAAAATGGCAAACCATTCCAGTATCTCTGACAAGAAAACCCTAACCAGGGTCACTAAAAGTCAGAAAGAACTGAACAACAACAACAAGGGTAGTAAAATGAAAGGAGCCCAGGAAAAGGAGTGGGAGTTAGATTGTGGAGGCACCTAAAGGTCAGAGTAAGGATTTTGTATGTTAGCCCAGGAGCCATAGGAAACCCTTGATGATTTGGGGACAGATAAAATGAGATCATATTTATAAGCAAATAGTAGACACTTAATAAGTGCTTGCTCCTTTCCCTCCCTGTGTACAGGATGGTAGGAAGAAATAGGGAGTTCCATTAGGTTACTACAATAATCCTGGCAAGAGGCGATGACGGCTCAAACTTGGGTTGAGGAGTGGAGAGAAGGGACAGATGTGAGCGGCGCAAAAGAATAAGCAAGACATGTCAGCTAATGAGATAAGGGAAAGTAAAGCCAATGACGATGGCTCATTTACTGACCCGGGTGACTAAAAGCATGGGACCCCCCCCCCAAAAAATAGGGAAGTTTGAGGAAGAATAGATTTGGAGAGAAAATATGAGTTCAATTTTTTGGACGTGTTAGAGATGACCAACCAGCAGTTGGAAACATGGGTCTAGAATTCTGGAGAGATTTGGACTGGTTTTATGGATCTGAGAATCATCGGCATAGAGGTGATAATTTAATCCATGGCAACTGAGGAAGAAACTGTAGAAAGAGAAGGCCCAAACCAGAGCTTTGGGGGATACTCACAACTTCTGGACAGGAAGAAGAGGAAGGAAGGAGTAATGAAGGAACAAGCTTTTAGGAGGCAAAGAAATAGATAAGGGAGAAGAAATTATTCAGGAGGAGGTGAGAAAAAGTAACATGAGGTCAAGTAAAATGAAAACTAAAGGAAGACTGCTAGATTTAGCAGTTTAAGAAATCCTTATTAATCTTGTAAAGAATAGGTTTAGCCAAATGGTTGAACTCAGAAGCCAAACCAAAAATGACAGAGAAGAGGAGAGGAGGGGAGGAGAATGGGGACCATGAGCATTGAAATCTTTTTCTCAGAATTTGTGAAATAATTACTAATTATTTCACACTATTCCAATTTTTGTTCTTTGTTCCTGTAGGATTCCAGAGAAGTCTTGAGGGAGAGGGGAAGGATAATAAACTTGTGGGAATAAAATGAAATAACACCAGATTTTTCTATTTTTCTATTGGTATACAACAATGGAGAATGAATTTTGCTTTTATTTATTTATTTAGAATATTTTGCCATAGTTAATGTGATTTATGTTCTTTCCCTCCCTTCTTCCCTCCCCCATCCCAGAGTTGACAAACAATTCCAGTGGGCTATACATGTTATTGCTCAAAACCTATTTCTATATTATTCATATTTGTAATAGAGTGATCTTTTAAAACCAAACCCCCCAATTATATACCCATAGAACCAATCTGATAAATCATATGTTTTTCTTCTGCATTTCTACTCCCACAGATCTTTCTCTAGGGGTAGATAGTGTTCTTTCTCATAAGGCCCTTGGGATTATCCTGGATCACTGCATTGCTACTATTCGAAAAGCCTATTACATGATCATCCCACAATGTTTCACTCTGTGTATGATGTTCTCTTGGTTCTGCTCTTTTCACTCTGCCTCAGTTCATTGAGATTCTCCCAGTTCATATAGAAATCCCCCAGATCATTATTCCTTTCAGCACAATAGTATTCCATCACCATCAGATATCACAATTGGTTTGGCCATTCCCCAATCGAGAGACACCCCCTTGTTTTCCAATTTTTTTGCCACCACAAAAAATGGAGGCTATAAATAGTTTTGTACAAACATTTTTTTAATCTCTTTGGGGTACAAACCCAATAGCTGGACCAAAGGGCAGACAGTCTTTTAAAGCCCTTTGGGTATATGAATTTTGCTTTTAGCAAATCCCACGTAACTGAAATATGCCTTCAACTCAAAGCTAAACTTCAGGCATCCTATGCTCTTCTGGCAAAGGCAACTTTTAATTTAAGGGATTCGAATGAGTCATTTTATAGTGCCTCTTCTGCAAGAAATTGCTCTTGGGGACACCAGTAAGATGACAATCTTAAATGGAGAAATCACAGATCATTTATTTCCAAATGCTATAGCAAAAAAAAGAAATGTGTTTAAGGAAATTGGGATAGTTTGAAAATAGCATACTTTTTTTAAAATGGGGACATTCATGCCTGAACAAGGTAACTTTCTGTCCTGCACATGATGTCCAGGATACTTGAAATCAAAAATATCTTCCTAATTATAAATATGGCATTTCAGGTACTTGAGATGGCAAGAAGGGATATTCAGAGTAATTGCTGCCTCAAGCATGGCTTCACATCTCTGAGTCAGTTGCCTCTGGTCAGTTACTATATTTAGGGAGGTCCCAGGGTTAAGGAACCATTAAAAAAAAAGTTTAAAAACACGAAAGCAAACTTAACAGTTACCTCAGCTCTATGGTAGGGTGTGTTGATGTTCCGGAGTTGGGTCCAGTGGAATGTGTGTCTGTATATTCAACCATGTTTGACATTTATTTTGGATTAGGACACAGAAGCTGAATTTTTTCCAATTTTATTTAACCTTGTTCTTTTTTTTTCCATTAGAAAGCCTGGTTCCATGAGTTATTTATGTAGTTGCCACAAAATACCAGCCAATATTTAGCTGAAACTCCACAGCAACCCCATTGTAAACAGTGGTAACTAGATGTAGTAATTTACATTTGTACTAGCATGGGATTTCCAGGCATACTTGGAGGCACCACTTGAGTGTCAGGTAGTTTCTCTGAGAATTTAAAGATTAAGGAAATTTCACTGTCCACTGAATCACCGAACTCCTATGGTACTTTTCAAGCTAGACATTATTGAAACATGAAAAATTCACAACACTATCTTGCCTGACCTCAAATTTCATTTCACCCAAACCAGTGCAGGCTGATGTGTTTGGGAAAATTGTGTTAAATTGACAGAGGCGGTAAAGGTGAGTTGTTAACTGGGTTTCATTTTCTCAAGGACCAAAAGTGACTTCCATAAAGTAAATCCTCTCTAAAGGATTATTGGATAACTGGCTGACTCAGTTTCCTTATCTGTAAATGGGGACAATAGTAGCCCTACCTCCAAGGTTTCTGACTAGATGAGATAATAATTGTAAAGCACTTAGCTCAGGGACCAGTACATCAAAAGTACTTTTTTGTTAAAAAGAATAGCTGTTAATATTATAATATAAATGTTAGTGAGAAAGAGGAGGAGGAGGATGATGATGTACATGGAAGCTTTTTGGTACAGTAGAAAGAAGACTGAACTAGAATTCAGAAGTCCTAGATTCTGGTCCAGGTTGTGCCAACAATAGTGTGTGCCAGCTTGCCTCAGTTTCTTCATAAAAATGAAAATAATAGCTTCCCTATATACCTTAAGGAGCTGTTCTGAGGATCAAATGAAATAATGACTATGAAGAGGACTTTAACTGAATGCAAAATAAATGAAAAGTGGCATCACTGCTATTATTGATACAAAAAACAAAAGCATGAAATAAATGAGCTCTGATAGTAATAAGAAATGCAGTATGATTTCATTGATATTTTAAAAGATTGTGAGTTTTAGTCCCTAATTTTGTGAATATGACCTTGGGAAAAATTATATATAATCACCAGTAATAATGAATGACTTCAAATGAATTGCCTATCTTTTGCAAATGGTTATGTGGACATCGGAAAGCTAAGTAGCACAGAGGATAGAAGCCTAGATCTGGAATCAGAAGACCTTGAGTTCAAATCTGTCCTCAGTACTTCCTAATTGTGTGACCCTGGGCAAATCACTTAATTCTGATCGCATAGCCCTTACCATTCCTCAGTTGTAGAATTGGTACTAAGAAAGAAAGTAAGAGTTTAAAAAAAAGAAATTACCAGAATCAGGCACAATTCAGATCATCTGGAAGGATGGCTTAAAGATCCCCATCCTAGGAGATGGACTAATTTTCTCTATGTCATGGCATTCTGGTACATTTCCAGCATATATATATATATATATATA
>NW_025376668.1:0-3964 GCF_016433145.1 Gracilinanus agilis
TGCTACTCCCTTTTAAAATTTCCATAGAAATCAGTGAGCTCTAAAGCCTTTGACTATGGTCCTTTTATATGAGTAACATAAATGATACAAAGAGTATAGAGGAAACATTTACCATCCACACAGCAGGAGCAGTCGTAGAAGGTGTTGGGAATGGAAAAATGAATACATTTTTGGTTAAATGGTAGCTTCAGTAAGGAAGTGATAGAAATGTTTTGGTCTTGCCTGTCAGGAATAAATGATTTTGGATTGTTGAGAAAGATGACAGGTCAAGGAGCAGCTGGGTGGCTCAATGGATAAGAGAGCTAAAGTCTAGAGACGGGATTCAAATACAACCTGGCTACTTTACAGCTATGTAACACCAGGCAAGTCACTTAACCCATTTTCTAGCTCTTATCACTCTTCCGCCTTAGAACTGATTCTTAGTATCAAATCTAAAGGGTAAGAGTTTTTTTTTAAAAAAGGATGAAAGTTCTAGCAAAATATGAATGAATAATGAACGCCATCTTCGAATATATGACATCAAATTGCTCCATATAAAAGGGGTGTATCTTAAAGGCATGAGTCCTTGACATACCTAATCTGTAGTTTAATACAATATTAAAGGGTTTACATAAATTCATTTTCTCCAGATACTTTCATTCCATTTTAATATATTTCATTAATACATTTCATTATTTTTATTAATTAAATTAATGTCTTTGTTCATTTCTGCTTTTACCCAAGTAAAGTTTCTTTTGTGATGAAGAAAAATTAAAAAAGACTAAAAACGTCTGATTATAGTCACTTCATCTGACAACCTGCACAATACTCTGTCCTTGTCCCATCTACCTCCCCACCTTGGGGTTGCACTATCGGCTCCCCAAGACCTTTGCTTTTTCACTTTCTCAGAGTTCAGCTTCCTGTTGGTGAGCTCTTCATCTACCTTGTTGAAGACATCAGATATATTAATCTCTTGGTCCTGCTCACTTCACTCAACCTCAGTTAATATAAAACTTCCGCTGATTCTCAGAATCCCTTATAGTTATAATTTCTCACAATGCAATAATATTGCCCAATATTCATATATCATTATTTTCTTTCAGTCATTCTCCAATCAATGGCCAGCCATCCACTTTGTTCCCCATCTCTGCTACCACAAAGAGATCAGGGAGCTGCGAGAATTTATTTCTTATATACTGTTATTCCTAAATCTGGGTTCCAGCTTAGAGGCTCTGATCAGACTGTTGACTTTTAGATATCCTTTGTTCTTAAGAACTCCAAGGAATGTTTCTCCTCCCCAAAATGTAATGAATAGATAAGGCTCTTCCTGCTAGGTATGTGACTGCCCCCCAACATTACCTATGGCAGTGATTCCCAGAGTGGACTCTACTGCCCCCTGGTGAGTGCTGCAGTGATCCAGGAAAGTGGTGATGGCCACAGGTGCCTTTATCTTTCCTATTAATTGCTATTAAAATTTTTTTAAAAATTAATTTTCAGGGGGCTAAGTAATATTTTTTTCTGGAAAGGGGGCAGTAGGCCAAAAAAGTTTGGGGACCACTGGTCTATGAGATGGAAGGAGGATGTAGGGAGGGGTTGAGAGTCTTGATGGACAGCCTCCTCATAAACTATTAACCAATCAGAGATGTCCCGGGATGTCCAGGGGAGGGACTGAATAATGAGCCCCCAAATTATATTGATAGACCCATTTGAAGGAACTGCCTTGTCTTTGATTATCGAGAGGATCATAGACTGCCATTTTATTAGTTAAATACTAGCCTAATCAATAAATTGATATTCCTATACAGAACTCAAATGCTCCAACTTTTAAATAATAACACAGCTTTCTTCCTTATGCCCTTGTCACTTTGCAAACACAGAAAATAGACCCACAATCCACAGGATTTGAGGGAAGTAGCTTTGAGGGAAGTCAAATTTAGTAAGCCTTCACTAGGGATCTCCAGATGCCAAGCATGCCTTTTGATATCTTCAAAAGATCTGAATAATCCACTTAAACTGGTAGGAGCCAGCTCAAGTTCAAATACTTCAGATAACACACTTTTGTTAGCTTCAACACCTAGGCAATTAATTAGTACAGTGGGTAGAGCAGGGGCTTGGACTCAGGAAGACCCGAGTTCAAATTCCACCTAAAATAATTGCTAGTTATGGGACCCCGGGCACAATTTCTTCATTTGTTAAAGATGGTACCTGGGGGTACCTAGATGATTCAGTGGATAGAGAGCCAGCCCTCATGATGGGAGGTTCTGGGTTCAAATATAATCTCAGATACTTCCTGGGCAAGTCACTTAACCCCAGTTGCCCAAGGGCTAGGCTCTTCTGCCTTGGAAGCAATACTTATCAATTCTAAGATAGAAGGAAGATTTTTTTTAAACCCTCACCTTCCATCTAAGAATCAATACTATGTACTGGTCCTAAGGCAGAAGAGTGGTAAGGGTTAGGCAATGAGGGTTAAGTGACTTGCCCAGGGGCACACAGCTAGGAAATATCTGAGGCCAGATTTGAACCTAGAACCTCTTGTCTCTAGGTTTGACTCTTAATTCACTGAGCTACCCAGATGTCCCCCCCTGCCAATACATTTTTGAATTTCTAGCCAGACTCAGTGTCTCAAACCACAGAGGGTCCACTGTTGAATTAAAAAAAAAAAAAAAATATATATATATATATATATATATATACACATATATATGCACATACAAATACAGACATACATACGTGTGCATATATACGCACACCAGGCATTTGTACATATATGTAAAGTTATATTAGAAATATTAGAAATTTTGACAATGAAAGCTGAAAACAAGCTTCAGAAGAAAAAACAAACAAATCAGGAGTCCCCAATAGGGTGAAATCTATTTCTGCACTGAGATTTTGACTCCATGGACCAAGGGTTCTTGAACCTGGTTTGCTTTTTTTAAAGTATTTTGATAACTAGATTTCACTATAATTGCTTTCCTTTATAATCCGATATTTGCTTTTTATTTTCTGGGTTTAAAACCATCATTCGGAGAAGCAAGTTTTAGACTGTCCTGGAGGGTCCAAGGCACAATAACAGTGAAGGACCCTTGTTCTCCACTGCCCTTCGCTCAGGTCCTACCCTAATGTCTCCTTGTGCTTCTGCTGTCCCCTGGGATAGAGCACAAGCAAATAAATTAAATTAGGGGAGTATTTAGCGAGCATAGACCAAGATACCAAGGTGTAGATACTCAAAAACTGAATGGAGTCTATCACTTAGTTTGGAGAGGTTCCTTAGAACTAGGCTAGCCTTAAGGGGTGGATTAGGTTTGGTATTGGGTGTTGGGGGGGAGGTCCTTGTTTTTAACATGGCAACTCATCACACTATTTACCCAGGAACAGAGAGAGGGGTTGAGATCTGGGCTGGCGGAGCCATATGGATGGAATTACAGGCCCTGGAAATACCAAAATAGTTTGTATTCCTACCCCCATCCCAGACAACTCGAAGACTTCATATTTCAGGATATTCTACCAACCTGTTTAAGTAAAGGGAAGGAGGAAAGAATAAGCATTTATAGAGTCCCTACTAAGTGCCAGGCACTTTATATATATATATATATATATATATATATATATATATATAAAATTTCATTTGATTCCCATGACAACTCTGGGAGGGAGGTGCTGTTATCATTTCTGTTTCACAGAAGAAAATAAGGCAAAAAGAGGTTAAATGACTTGTCCAGGGTCACACAGTTAGAACATTTCTGAGGTAGGATTTGAATTCAGGTTTTTTCTGACTCTGGGTCCAGAGTTCTCTCTACCGCATCCCTAGCTTCCCAAAAAGCATATTCTCACTTAGACTAATAAAATCCAAAGCTTGGTCCAAAAAAAACAAAAATAAAAACAAATCAACAAAACCCACTCAATTCCCCCAAATAAAAGTATATATATATTCTATGTTTATAGAAATCTACTTCTATATATATATAATTATATACATATATACAAC
>NW_025376669.1:0-5797 GCF_016433145.1 Gracilinanus agilis
AGAGAGAGAGAGAGAGAGAGAGAGAGAGAGAGAGAGAGAAGGAGGAAAAGAGAGGAGAGGAGGGGAGGAAAGGAGGCAGAGAAAAGAGAGTACAGGGACAGAGACAGAGAGGGTGATCATAACATGGGACACAATGCTATTTTGAGCGGTGCTGTCCGCTGCCTTCAGCCTTCAGAAGTTGATTGTTTCACTAGGCTCACGGCTGAGTCCTGGGCTTTCCTCTTGTTACAGGAGACCTGCTTTGCTGAGAGGACATACATTCCCCAGATTCATTTCAGCATCAAATACATCCAGGCAAATCTGGGTCAGAACCAAAGTTTTGGCTGCTCATGAATATATTCTTTAATGTAGTCATACCTTGGGTTACCATAAGTGGGTGCTGCCCTGGCTGGTAGGATTCTCTCTCCTCACCTCACTCTCTCCTCTAATTTATATCTCCCATGGTCCTTCAGTTTCTTTTGACAAATAGAAAAAAATGACCCTTTCCATCATTCCCTTTGCTGCTATGCTGACGAGTCTTTCACAGAATCTGAGGTCTGGGAATCTAGTAAGGGGGAAGAATTTCCAGGCAGGTCTCAGACTGATGGACTTTCTCTAGTAGAAGAGATGTATCTTGTCTCAGCCTGGCAGCTGGCCTCTGGAGAAAGCTTCAGATATATTTTGAAGCCTAAGCTAGAGACTTGTGGATTTGTGGAGCCTGAAAATCCTGGGTTTGTTCTGAATATAGCCATGGGAAACTTTTTGAATATGATAGAATCCCCTCCCCACCCCATTTTCCCAAAAACAATGTTGAAGGATGTGTCTGGGGACTCTCAAATCTGAATAGTACACACAGAGACTTCATAATAACAACAACTAGCATTCTTTACAGACAATAACTTCTTTGATTTTCCCAACAACCCTGTGAGATAGGTGCCGTTATTATACAGATGAGGAAACTAAGGCTGGAAGTGCTAAACGACTTGTGTTGGGTCACACAGCTAATAAATTTCTTCCCCCCCTTGTTTTTTACTATATTCTTAGTAACCACCACAACCAACAAAAAAACATTTAACTAAACATGCATTAAAAAATTAACCACAAAACCACAAACTCCACATTGTTTATAATTTGTTTACAATATGTAAATTATACATGTAAGCTAATACAAACATCTGTTCTTTAGTTCCCTTTGGTTTTGTTTTATTTGGATACTTTTATCTCTTGATTTTATGGCTGTTCCTTTTTTAAATGTAATCATGGTATGTATTATTCTTATTCTCTTTTTGTCTCTTCATATATTTCTCTTATTTTCTTTATATTTCCGACATTTGTCATTTTAGTAACATAATACAATCTATTACATTAAAATATCACAATCTATTTAGCTTCTTCTTCCATTTATTGCATTTGTGTTATTTCCAGTCATTTTATCATAACAAACAAAGCTTCCACAAATATTTTCATACATACACAGCTTTTTATCCTCTTGATAATGCCCTTAGGGCCTCACCTTAGTAATGGGATCTCTAGGTCAATGAGCATGAACAGATTTACAACTCTTAATATATATTTCCAATTTGTTTTCTAAAAAAAAAAATTCACAGCTGCGCTAGCAGTGTAATATTAAGCCTATTTTTTTATGTTCCTATCAACATTAAATTTAATCACTTTAGCCCATCTGGTTCTCAGTTAACATGTATTATCAGGACCATATTTTGCTAGATTGGTCTTCAGGTAACAGAGACAATCTGATGCCAGAACTATACTCTTTCCAAAACAAGTCTTTCCAGCTTGGTCAAACCCATTGGAACTTCTGTTCCAGTGCCACAATCCTTCAGGGATGCAAGATTGTCTCCATGGTATGATGAGTGTTGAAGTAAGACTTTTGAAAATATTTTTGTTCTCTAAGCCATTGTTGTCCCACCGGACCTTACTCTGTCATCTTTTCCACAAAGCATCTCCACTAATAAATTTCTGAGGCAGGATTCAAACTCAGGACTGACTCCAGGTCAAGAACTCTATTAACTGTGCCACCTAGCTGCCCTAGAGAGATTATTCAATGGATGACTGGGAGATGTGGGAGATCTTTCTTCTGACTCCTATAGCTTTTGGACCCTAGATAAGTCACTTCATCTCAATAGTTCTTAGTTTCCTTAACCCTAAAACAATGATGATAGTGATACTTATAGCATCTATCTCACCTGGCTGTTTTGAGGACCAAATGAGATAAACTGTATCATACTTGATAGCTCTTCTTTTATATTATGATCAATTTTATAATAATGAGAAGGGCCCAGGAAAAGATGCAAGTCTTTGGCATCCCACAGATTGATGTTGGGATCTGTCCTGAAGATGGTCATGGCATTGTCCCCATTCCTGGTTTTTTTTTTTTCATTTTCAATGGGAGATTCTGTTCAAGCATGAGGATTGGATGGGATAGTGAGGCTAAATCTGTGGACCATATCATCACTGTCCATTTTCACTCTTGGGTAAGCTTTGACTTTAGCTCCCAAGCAGTGTGTATAAAGTTAATCAAAAGTTCCAAGTATTTAATAGCCTACTGTGTGCCAAGCACTGTGCTAAATATGGTAAAAGACAGTCCCTACCCTTAAAAATCTCCTAGTCTAATGGAGGAGGCAGCATTCAAACTATGTTTGAACAGGAAAAATGGAGATAATCAATAGAGGACACTAGAAATAAAGGGATAAGGGAGAGGCTTTGATTTCTGGCCCAAGAAAAGTTCTTCTGGTGGTGCTGCAAACAGGATGATATGAAGAATATGCACCACCAAGAGAAAACTAGTTTGGATCACCACAGTTTAGCCATCACAAGATTCTTAGAACCTGCCTGCTCTATCTTCCTTACTCTTGCACCGGAGCTCACCAAGGCTGGTCTCGTCTGATCAGGGCACTGCTTGCACTAAAGACAATATTAAATGGTGACAGGGCAGCCAGGTATAGCTCAGTGGATAGTGGGCCAGGTCTGAAATTGGGAGGAACTAGGTTCAAATTTGGCCTCAAGACACTTTCTTTCTGTGTGATCCTGGGCAAGCCACTTAACTTCCATTACCTAGCCCTTACTGCTCTTTTGCCTTGGAATCAATACAAAATATTGATTCTAAGTTGGAAAATAGGAGTTAAAAAATCCATCCGTATCTGTATATCCATTTGGGTGGAATCCCTGGCCTATTCTTCTATGAAGCTCATAACTCCCACTGGTACTTGGCCATAGAGGAGATCATAGGACCATAGCATCAGTCACATATTGATTTAGAATGAGAAGGTATCTCAGAGATTATCCAGTTCATTTCTTCATTTTACAGACAACAGAACTGAGACTTAGGGGACTCCTTGGAGATCACACAGAGAATGGCAGAGGTAGGATTTGAACCCAGGGCATTCACCTCCAACTCTTTTTTTGTTGCTAACAGTTGAGAAGTAGGGTAAAGTCCCTCTACTCCTTCTTATCTACTTTAATTAGATCCTCAACATAAAAGTTGTGTATAGCATTTTAATTGGCCATAATGAAAAATTTAGCTATGGATATCGCACCCTGAATAAGTTCAGTCTCACCAGATGTCAAAAGCTAAGCAAGGCTGGACCTGGGTTTACTCAGAGAGGAGACCACCTGGGAATACTGGATGCCACTGAATAGAAAAAAGAAGCAGGATAGAAAGACGGCCGAAGAGTCAGACAGACAGACAGGGGTTCAAGCGTTGTCTCTGACTCCAACTAGGCTGTGTGACCCCAGGATCATCACTCAACTTTTCAGCACCCCCAGGAAGCTCACTATGCCCAGAAATCATGGAATAGCGGTTGATTTGCTAATTAATGGGGGGGGGGAATTGTCTCTACCCATGAAATCACGGGAGAAAAAAGAGCCATCGCTTCATAGGGTTATGATGAGGATGAGATGAAATCATGTTTGTCAAAGCCTACATCAATGTGCACATGACTATTAAATTAAGAAATGAACAGACAAGAAGATCCATACTCATATTCTTTGCTAAAAAAAAAAAGCATATATTTTTAAACTCAGACTCTTTTAGTGTCAGTTCTAAGACAGACGACTGGTGTAAAGTGACTTGCCCAGAGTCACATAGCAAGGAAGTGTCTGAGGCCAGATTTGAACCCAGACCCTCCCAACTGCAGGCCTGGTGCTCTATCCATTGTGCTACCTGGCTGTCCCTATTCATACTCTTTCCAGCCCATGTAGGAATTGCCAGAGCTGGGGTTCTGCTGGCCTTCCCTTTGAGAACCCAAGGTTACCTTTGTGCCTTGAGAAGGTATTGAAGTAAGACTCTGTCAAGCAGAGAGGATGAGAAGTTAAGTTTCAACAAATCAAATCAAGTCAACTCAACAAACATTTATTAAGCTTCTACCATATTTAGCTGCTGGAGACACAAAGGTAAAACCTTTATAAAAGATCTGGAGATACAAAAGTTGCCCTCGAGTAGCTCCTAATTTAAGGGGGGGTGACAGCATGCAAACAGACATACAAATGACGTATGGAGGATAGACTGGAGATAATCACAGAAGGAAAGTGTCAGCATTAAGGGGGACTGGGACAGGTTTCTGGGAGAAGATGAGATTTTAGATGAAATTTGAAGGAAGCTGGAGAAGTCAGGAGGATGGAAGCAAGAAGGGAAAAAATTCCAAGCACCAGGCACCTAGTGAAAGTCGGGAGATGGCATTTCTTCTTCAAGGAAGAACAAGGAGGCCAGTGTCACTAGATTGAAGGGTACATGGAAGGGAGTAAAGTGTAAGAAAACTGAAAAGGTAGAAAAGGTCCAGGCTAGCAAGGGCTTCAAAAACTAAGCAGAAGAGTCTACCTTCAGGCCTTTAGCAAAAGGGAGCCACTGGAGTTTATGGAATGAGGGATAAGCTCAGTCAGATGTGCATTTTGGGAAGAGTACTTTGAAAGCCCATAAGTGTTGAAACACCATGGTAGAGTACAAGGAGAGTGAGACCCTGAGGCAGAAGACTAGGATTTGAATTCTGACTGTCATTTGTGAGACCTCCAGCACAGAAAGTCATTCACCCCTCTGAGACTCACTTTCTTCAACTGTAAAACTGAGGTTGAATTGGTTGACCCTGAAGGTCCCTTCCAGCTCTAAATCTATGATCCTGTCATCTTTATGTTTCATATTTTTGCCTCAATTATTAAAGCATGTGAATGAATGCCCAATCCACTTAATTACTCAGAGTGGGATACTTCCTATTATTTTCCAACATTGGGAGGGCCCCCTCCAAAGAAACCACAGATCCAGTATCTATCCCTGGAGCAGCACCTAGCTGGAAATATGGTACTGAAACTCAAGGATCTTGGACTCCTCTGGGGACTTCTAGGCCCTACTTGGAATTCTCCTCTCCCACATCTCTTTCTGAGGCCCCATTCTGTGAAATTCCTAAATTCCTGTATCTATCCTCTGTACCTTTGGAATCACTCCCTTCACTAGTTTTGGCACAACTGTAGCCTTTGCTTTAACATTCTCTAAGGAAGTCCTCCGAGATTGGGCTGATCTGTTTGCAAATGGAAAGGGATTTACTTGGTATTTGCTTACACAACACTATCTGGAACCTCTCTTCAATCTTTTATCAGATCTAAAGGGTAGTTTTCATAACAAGGCATTATGTTGTCCTAGAGAATGGAGAGAAAAAAAAAAAAGAGGATCTTGCTTAATATGGATAAAATCTCTCTCTGTCTATCTGTCTTTTCTCTCTGTCTCTCTGTCTCTCTCACTCTCTTTCTCACCTCTCTCTCTCTCTCTCTCTCTCTCTCTCTCTCTCTCTCTCTCTCTCTTTCTCTCTCTCTC
>NW_025376670.1:0-4254 GCF_016433145.1 Gracilinanus agilis
AGAGAGAGAGAGAGAGAGAGAGAGAGAGAGAGAAAAGAGTGAGCTGGATTATCAAGAGCCAAATCTCTCAGTCACATACACAGCACTCTCAAATGTCTAGGGCTTTGGAGATAGGCAGGTGCTATCTGGAGCTCTCAGGCTTCAGAGTGGTATCATATACACTTATTTCCTCCTTCTACTTGAGACATACTTGGGAAGTTGGGGGGGGGGTTAACTTAAAAAGCACTTCAAAGTTACTTTGTGTTCTCAACAGTTTATTCTGAAATCATGAGTCTCAAAACAAGCCAATACAGCCACAACTAGTCTTTCTATTCTACCTTTTACTAAGCTGTTAACCAAATGTTTGGGCTCTTCATCAGCCTCTGCTCCAGGAAGGTACTCTTCAGCACCAAACTGGAGCTCAGAGCTGACAGAAGGGCTGGTCTACAGGCCAGACAGCCAGCCCACTAGATTTCCATACACAAAACAATGATTCTTTGAGGCTGATTAGATACCAAAGGCTCTTTCAGCTAGAATGCTGGCAGCTTAACCCACTCCAAATCCCTTCTGATGCTTTGGACAAGCTTCTCAGTGAACTTCAGACAATAAAGGGGGTGGGAGGACAGAGGATGAGGATGGGCCATCGGCACAGTCTGTTTCTCAGAGTAGGGCACTGTAAGAGCTCAGTATTTCCAGTCAGGGCAGGGCTGGGGTTAAAACACATATATCAGAACTCAGGAGGTAATTCTGGGCAAGAGTTCACTATTCCCCTCCTCTCCCCCCCACCACATATTAGTTTCTATTTTGAAACTGCTCAGGATCACTGAGGAAAAGAATGATACTAGCATAACATTTAATGATAATATTTTCAAGTTTACAAAGTACTTTTCTTAAAACAGTCTTAAGGGGGGCAGCTGAGTGGCTCAGGGTAGAGATGGGAGGTCCTGGCTTCAAATATGACCCCAGATACTTTTCTAGCTGTGTGACCCTGGGCAAGTCACTTATCCCCCATTGTCTTGCCCTTACTGATCTTCCTTTTCTTTAGAACAAATACATAGTATGGATTTTAATTCAGAAAGTAAGGGTTAAAAAAAAATTAGTCTCGCAAGATAAGTATTTTTGTTGTGATTTTAAAGGACAAAATTGAGGATCTCAGAGGTTAAATGACTTAATAAGTAAGTGTCTGGGCAGCATTAGTCTATTCTCTGGGAAGCCCAATGGTGGGGGCTTGTGAGTGACAATACTAAGAATGGTCCCCCAAAGGGTTAGCCTAGGTCTGGAACTCAACCCTAGCAGTTGTCATTCTGAAGATCCAACCTACCAATTGGAGTTTGAATTGGGGGAGTGAGCCTGGAGGGGGTGTACATCAGTGATTTGTTACATTAATCCATTTTTAGTTTGCAATTTTCTTTTGAGAATGATTTATTCATCCCCCATTATCACTCATCTGCTGAATTTATTTGAATCTTTTTCATCTTCAAGATCTTAAAATGGTTAAATTATTCTTTTCTGTTCATCCACAAAACAAAAGCCACATATCTATCCCAAAGTAAAGTGTACAGAGTAAAAGGCAAATTCCTCATTGGTTACTGTGGTGGGAACAAGAGCTACTCTGTGGCTGAGACAAGGGCAGCCAGGTGACACAGTGGTCAGAGTGGTCCTGGAGCCAGGAAGACTCCTTTTCCTGAGTTCAAATCTGCCCTTGGACACTGACTTCGCTCTGTCTGCCTCAGTTTCCTTATCCATGAAATAAGCTGGGGAAGGAAATGACAAATCACTCCAGTATCTTTTCCAAGAAAACCCCCAACGGGTTTTTGAAGACAGGACACAGCTGACTACAACACTGAAACTGAGTCTACCTTTTCCTCCCACATTCTCTTGGTTGCCAACTTTAACTTGGATCCTCCATCTGTGTCTAAAGCCCTCCCACTCCTTCCCATCTACCTCACTTTCCCTTTCATCAGAAGCTATTTGATCCCTAATGCCATCCATACATGAGCGCCAAGCAAGCAGGGGCTGGGCAAAACCTTTAATCAGGCTGTGATCAGGGAACGGAGAGTGCTGGGCCTCCAGCTGGGAAGACACCCGAAGTCACTTTACTGCCATTTGCCTCAGTTCCCCACTCACATAATAGGGGGATTCCTGTCAGCTCCAACCTGGCACAGTCGTCAGAAGCAATGAAGGAATATTTGTAAAGCTCATCCCCTTCTTCCCCCAGTATGTGATAGAGTAGGTGCTAAATAAATGCTTACTGAATGGAAGTTGGCCTTTTAAGTCTGGTGTTTTTTTTTTTTGTTTGTTTTGTTTTTTAACATGAACTTTGAGCAGTCCCACTCTCTGGAGCTGACTTCTCTTCTTCAGAGGCAGCTATATGGTGTACAGATAGACCCTGGAGCCTCGCAGAACTGAGTTCATATTCAACCTTGGAAGCTTATTACGTGTGAGATAGCAGCACTGTCCAAGGGGATGTAGAGAGCCGGGCCTGGAGTCAGGAGGACTCATCTTCCTGAGCTGCCTGACCCCAGATACTTACTAGTTTTGTGACCCTGGGCAAGTCCCTTAAGCCTGCTCTGTAAAATGGGTTGGAGAAGGGAATGACAAACCTTCCAATATTCTTTACCAAGAAAATCCTGAATGGGGTCACAATGATGGGGAGGATGTGACTGAAAAACAACGGTAGTGTGACCCTAAGCAAGTCGATTATACTGTCTCCCTCGGTTGTTTTATCTGTAAAATGGGGATAACAGTAATCCTTGGCTCACAGCTTTGTTGTGAGAACCAAATGAGCTAATAAAAATGGTTATTTCCTTCCTTCCTTCCCTCGCCCCTTGCCCAAAGCGGTGGGTACCTGGGACCACAGGATGCTCCCATCTCGTACTCCCCGGTTAGTGGGGGTGGGGAGGAGGTAAGCAGGGAGCCTGGGGTTTGCAATCCCTGTCCAGTGGAGGGGGTGCGGCGTGGGGGCGGTTAAGGAGACCTCAGGGGTGTCAGCGCCCTCAGCCTGGGGATCTTGGGTGGGAGGAGGAGGAGAAATGAGCCAGGAGGAGTAGGAACACCCTGCGCCGCCCTGTGAGCTCGGGTCGGGGCGCAGCCCAGGTTGCGGGGTGCTTACCTGGGGGCAGGCGCTGCCCAAGCTGCTGCTGCTGCTGCTGCTGCTAATGCCGCCACTGCTGCTGCTAACACCGCCGCTGCTCTCCGGGAGGCTGCTGCTGCCGCCGCCGCCGCCGCCACTGCCTCCTGTTCGCAGGAGGCTTATCTGAGCATGCATGGGACCAGGCCCAAGAAGGAGCAGAAGGCGCGGGGTCAAAGGGGCAGCCGGTCCGAGGGGGCTGCTTAGGAGAGGCCCGAGGCGGAGTCGGAGCCCTGTGGCCCCCCTGCATGCGACCGCGGCCAGCAGCCAGACCATGGTGTATTCCGTTGGGTCAGGGCGGGCTAGGGAGAAAGCGAGAGTGGGGGCCCCTCTCCGCCCCGCCCCGTCCCGGCCTCCCCGCCTTTCTTCTTCTTTTCCCTCCCGGGATCTGGGCCGAGTGGGTGTCTCCCAGTAGGTCCCCTCCTCCCCCCTTAAAGAGACCGCGCCTCCGCTCTCTCTAGCGGGGGAGGGAGGCCTTGGGGAAGGGTGCGGTGCAGAGCCGGCCCGAAGCCGCCCGGTGGCTCAGGTGGAGAGTGTACTCAGAAATAGGCGAGTGAGCTTGTAAAGTGGGGCAGATTTAGGACTTCGTTTTGACTCTTTATTTGAGGGGAACGAACGGGACGTTCTTTATCCAGTCTTAAAATGTTAGAACTAGAAGAATGGAAAGAAGCACTAGCTTTGGTAGCCTGGATCCTTGGGGGAAAACCCACCTCCAGCATTCCCTTTTTGTAACCTTCGGCAAGTCACTCACCTTGTCTGGCTTTAGCGTCCTCGTCCGTAAATTGGAGGGGTTGGACCCGAAGGGTCTCTGAAGTCCTTTTGAGATTTATGTTCTCGTGATAGACCTGGAACTGGACGGAACCGTAGAGTTCATCTTCTCCAACACCTTCATTTGGCAGATGAGCCGGGACTTAGAGGGTGACTTGTCTAAGATCACACTGTTTCTGACTCGGGACCTATGACTTCCAAGTTCAGTATTCTTTTTACTATACTATGCTTGTCGTCTGAACTCTGAGCCTGGAACCGGGAAGTTCGGTCATTTTTCAGCTGCGTCTGACTCTTCCTGACACCATTTTTTTTCTTTCCTTCCTTCCTTCCTTCCTTCCTTCCTTCCTTCCTTCCTTCCTTCCTTTCTTCCTTCCTTC
>NW_025376671.1:0-7202 GCF_016433145.1 Gracilinanus agilis
TCTCTCTCTCTCTCTCTCTCTCTCTCTCTCTCTCTCTCCTTTCTCTCTCTTTCTCTCTCCAAAGACCTTCAAAAAAGAGAGGCACTTTGTTCTAGAGCCAAAGGCCATAAAGGAAAACCCATCATCTTGGATGTCCTTGCAATTAATCTCCTCTTTTTTTCCATGAAATTAATTTGAAATGAAGTGAATAGTACCATGAACCATGGTGCCACTTTTTTTTTTTATCTTGGAACATTTGGGGCCAAGTTTAGTTCAGATTCTTGGTAATCAGAAGCAGGGTAATTCATCATATTTATGAACATGGGCTGCTGGGGAGGTTTCCGAAACCACTACAGATTTTGGGCATTTGGCCAATCCTTCTTAGGTGACATGACGAAGAACTAGTCTTAGCTGGGGATAAAGGCAAAAAAAGGCATTAAGTCAGCTTAAAGTACAGGTAACTTGTGGACCTGTTTTTGAAGCAGCCAATTCTTTTTTTGTCTGGACTTGTGATTTTATTGGCACAAAGAATTCTCAAATGAGTAAATTCCCATTACCAATGAAGATGTACATCTGTTTTGCAACTTGAAGTCTTAAAGAGTTGCCTTCTCCCTTCCTGGTTAAAATGACTTGTCCAAGGTGATTCAATATGTGTCAGAGGATGGAAATTGAGCCCAAGTTTTACAGTTCCCAAGGTTGTCTCTCTAGCCAATCCAAGGTAGTGAGGTGGCACAGTTGATAAAGTACTTGATCTGGGGTTAAGAAAATCTGAGTCAAATCCTGTCTGAGACAATGACTAGCTGCATGATTCTGGGCACATCAATTAACCTTTCTGAACCTCAGTTTCCTTATCTCTACATTGGGGATGATCATAGAATCTCTCTCACAGGGTTGCAAAATGGGTCTCAGTTTCCTCATCTGGTAATGCTGATAGTATTTCTACAGGACTTTACATTTTTCATAAAGTGCTTTACAATGATCTCATCTCATCCTCACAGCCCTTGTACGTAGGCATCAATGGGGACAATTATGACTCTTAAACTCATAGGGTTGTTGTGAAAAGAACCTCAGTTTCTTCATCTGTAAAGAAGAAAAATAATAGGGCCACTATGGATTTTAAAATTAATATCCAATATTCCAAGTATTATATTTAAAAAAAGTTTATCAATAATAATTAAAGTAAGCTATTCAGCTGACTAGCGAGAACAAAAGGGAAAGAACAAAATGGAGCCTCAGAACTTATACAAAATGTGACCATGCAAATGTGGACAAAGGGAAAGGCATTCTGGGTAATACAGAAAGGAAGTTTGGGTAATGTAATTTTAGGGATTCAAGACATTTCTGACTATACACCACCTCATGGATTGTGGTGAAAAACAAATGAGGTAATAAATATACAGTGATTTGTAAACATCAAAGGACCCTCTAAATACTACCTTTTACTATCACATCATACTGCCTTATATATTTATAGGTGTGTATATTTTAAATGGCAAGAAAGGGAACTGTTTACTTATTATAAATCCTATGTAATTTAATTCTTTTTATTGAGGGAGCAAGAGACATTGCTGGTTCTCTGTTAGGATCCTTTCAGTGCCAATCAATGTAGAGAAATGTCCCTAGATGTTGAGTCAACTCCCTGAAAAAGATGTATGGGAGTTTGTGGACATGAATTGTCTAGATGGGTTGGAGTCTGTCCCATTAGAAAGAATGTCTGCATGGACAAGATCACAGAGATTTAGCCAATATCACAAGATGATGCCTTATCCTTTGACAGGTCTACCAAAGAGACAGGACACAGCTATTATTTTCAGATCACATTCTTCTTCTACTTATCATGACATGGAGATCTCGTTGGGCTTCTTCAGGTCTATGCTAGCAGAGTCTGCGTTTAGGAGGGGTCAACCAAGATCCAAAGTGTTTGAGTATAGACTTGGTGATGGATCCTGTGCCCCAGGATCCACCTCAATAAGTTCAGAGGGATGACTGCTGGAGGGATGGTCAGTAGCTGGGGGGGTTGGGATCTCTATTGATGGATGGACTCCTCATAGTAGTGCCATCTAAGGCTTTGAGGTGGTGGAGAATTTAAAAATCTAGTTGTGACTCCAAATTGTTTGATCCCACTTACCTTAATAATACTATGGAAGAGAAGACATATATTTTCATTTCTATCCCATTTGACCTTCTTAGTAGTTTTTTCTTGCCAGTATGGCTAAATGAAGACAATTTAAAATCTCCATGAAAATGGTCTTGTTTGAAATATTCAAAGCCTATTATGCCTCAGTTTGATGACTTAATAGGGACATTACGTGGCCCGAGACCTACACAGATCCATGGTCCCTAATTTAGAGATACAAGAGTAAGAACATCTGACATGTGACAAATGGTCTCAAAATCCCAGAATCTCCTGGCCAAGAAGAGCTCAGAATATTACTCTAAAAATAGCAGGTCAATCCTAGGACAGAATGGATGGAAACTAAGAAATAAGATAGTGAACTATGTACCTTAAAAAAAACCCTGTGTGATGAGAATTATTAGCCAGAAAGACCGTGAACTTCTTGAAGATAGGAACCGAGACTGACTTGAACATTGTATGTCACCCACTGTGTGGCAAAGGACTTGGCACATCTTAGGTGCTTTATAAATGAATGAATGAATGAATGAATGAATGAATGAAGATGAAATATACTTATTTCCTCACAAGGGCAAAATGTTAATTTATTCAGTTAAACTTTCAATTAATTTTCATTTGAATCAAAATTAAGGACAATATATGTAATAATATATAGTATATTTATATTTTATGTTACTATTTCCTGTGTTAGAAATAAAAACTTCTTAGTAGTTATGAAAATAGTTCTGAGGATCTCAGGGGCCATCTCAATTCGAGAAGCACTTCACTAGAGGCCTTCCTCTTGACATCATAGAGGGAAGAACAGAACACTTGGGCTAGTCACTTATCATTTGTCAACCCCAATGTGTGCCTAGCCCATCAGCTTTTCCCGTCATACAGTTCTCTGATAACATCATTTATTCCTTTGAAGATGCTGAGCAAATCTCTTGACTGCACTTGGTACTCAGTTTCTTCATCAGTAAAATGAGGGAGTTGGGCTTGATAAAATCAAGTTTTCTTTTATGATTGTTTGGATACAAAGTAGGATCTCATTTTATGTGCCCCATACATTCTGAGCCCCTTCATGGAAGCTGAAAATCGTGCACAATGGTGAACTCCATTATTTAATAAGTATTTCTCATACGAACATACGTAGGCACTTTATGACTTTTCTTAGGTTTATCAGAGTTCTCCAAATCACTATTCTTAGATGTTGGGGCCATTATTAATAAGTAAATAGCATTAACGAAACAAAGAGTAGCACTGCTCTGTCCTGCACAAAACTTGTTACAAGTGAAAACTTTGGACAAAGACTGATGCAGGAGCTAATGTTTGGCACAAAACAGTGTAATGACTTACACCAATGCTTCCCAGAATGAGAATAAGCATGATTGGGCAAACTACTACAGGACTTTATGCTGCATGGGAAAATGGCATGGATTTAGCAAGTCATTAAAATGTTCTTTTTTACATATTTTTCTGCCTTTATTTTTTTGATTGCCAATCACTGAATTCTGCTCTGTTGAATTTGTGTAAAATTGAGGTCCTACTACGTCATATATGAATGGCCTATCAGACTTACAAATATCTATAAAATTAATTTTTTTCTGTAAACTTTACATTGTTCTAATAATAATGGTACAGTGGGGAAATCCCTAAATTTGGAGTTGGAATACTTGTGTGAACCCCAGCTCTGGCTCATATGAACTGGGTGACTTTGCAAAAGTTACTCCTCATTTCTAAGCCTCGATTTCTTTTTCTGAAAAATTAAGGGAGAAGACAGATGAAATGATCTCTGAAGTACTTTGCAGGCACTAATGTTTTCTGATTCATGTTTCTTAGTGTCATCAGTTCATAATTCCCTTGATCTGTTCTCCGTGTCATTAGGTGAGAAACACACACACATCATCTGCCCATAGCAGATGGACTGGGAAAAGTGAGAAAGCCACTATGCTAAATATTGAAGAACTAATTCTGCAGAGTTTTTGATAGAATTAACTAGTGTTTGCACGTGGAAGATACATCTCCAGAGTCTTCTAAGGTTCTCGTGAAAACCAGAAGTAAAGAGAATGGTAAGGGAGGTATAAGGACGTACTATGCCAATAGGAATGAACAACCTCTGAAAAGCAACTTTCTTAGATAAGGTAATGATCTGCATTGATGGAGAGACTTTCCTCACCTGGGAGTTTTTTCTACCACTGAAATCTCAGGTCCAGTCTCTACCCTCCTCCTTAAGGATGGGATCAAAACATTTAACTGATTTATCTTATCCAACTTCTTTAAGTTCTCCCTCCCCATCCCTCCTGGTTCTGATCCCAGGCAGGGGGACTGGTGCTTAGTTTCCTGGCATTTTAAAATCCTGATGTATTGGACAAAGAGCTTTGTAACCTTTCATGTACCACCTAAATGCCCATTATTCCTAATGTTGTCACTATTCCTTGGTAGGATGGAAGCTCTTTGAGGGCAGGGGCTGTTCATTTTTGTCATTGAATCCTTAGTTCATAGCACAGGACCTGACACATAGTAGGTGCTTAATTAATGCCTGATGACAAAGTTGGTGATTCTCCCAAGGGGCCCAAGTTGAGAGCTGTACTCCACGGATAACCAGGCTCTCCATTCTTTGTGATCTAGTAAGGACACCCATTCAAGGTAGCCCAGTTCAATTCAATTGAGCATTTATCATGGGTCAGGGACCGTGTGTGTATTAGGCTCTGGAGATAGAAATGATGATGAAATGGAGCCTGTACTCCAGGAGCTTACATTCTACTGATAAATAAAAAACGTTCACAGGGAAATACAAAGTAATTTCAAGGAAGGGAAATAATAAAATATGTTCACAAGGAAATACAAGGTAATTCCAAGGAAAGGATGGGGAACAAGAGGAGGAGAAGGGAGATAAAAAATATAGTCACAAAGAAATGCAAAATAATTTCAAGGAAGGGTCAGGGAACAAGAGTAGGAGAAGGGAGATAAAGAATATGTTTACAAAGAAATACAAAGTAATTTCAAGGAAGGGACGAGGAACAAGAGTAGGAGAAAAGAAATAATAAAATATGTTCACAAGGAAATACAAAGTAATTTCAAGGAAGGGATGGGGAAAAAGAGTAGGAGAAGGGAAATAATAAAATATATCTACAAGGAAATACAAGGTAATTCTAAGGAAGGGATGGGGAACAAGAGTAGGAGAAGGGAGAGAAAGAATATGTTCACAAAGAAATCCAAAGTAATTTCAAGATGGGGTTAGAGGAGCAGGAGTAGGAGAAGGGGGATGAGAAAATGTGTTCACAAAGAAATACAACGTAATTTCAAGGGAAGGCGGTAAGGAGTAGGCAGCGGTACTTGAGCGATGCTCTGAAGAAAACTAAGAATTCTAAGATGGGGAGGTAAAAGGGAATATTTCTGCCTCCTTTACCCTCTTCCTGAATCTACATAAAGGTTCATAATAATACCTAGTATTTATATAACACCTTGGGATTTGCAAAGTGCTTTATAAATATCTTATTTGAACCTCAAAATAACTCTGGGAGGTAGTTGCCATTATTATCTCCATTTCTGAGATGAGGAAATTGAGGTTAAATGACTAACCTAGGGTCACATTTTATCTGAGGCAGGATTTGAATGTAGGTCTTCCCAACTCCAGGTCCAGAGAGCTATGTACTCCATCACCTAGATGCCGTAGGATGTCCTTAGTAAATATTTCTGTAACGGTGATCTGCTGTACTGCCCACTGTCCCCAGAGCTGGGCATGTGCGCTTTCTGTCTTCTCTGTGTATCCCTTCCCATGGAACCCAAGTGCCATGCCCAGCATCATGGAGAGTGCCCCAGTCCGACAGATCAAGGTAGTTCCCCCCAAACCTCTATGTGCCTAATGCCTGAAATTATATTAGCTTCTGACCCAGCTTCACTGTGAATGTAATGATACCCAAAGCGCACAAGAAGACCCTGAAGCAGCCTTCATGGATGGTCAGTTTTAAAGGGAGGAAAATGGAGGGTGTTTTTCTGACTTGAGTGGAAAATGAGAAAGCATTGCAAAGACCTGGCTTAGCTACAGTTCTTAGAGGAGTATACATAAGCCTACCAAATGGAGCCAGCTGTCACCGAAACAATGGGGAATTTTTTTCTTCACTCCTGATAGCCAACTGGCCGCTTAATCCAGTAGCTGGACAGGCTCCTCTACAATGCATTCTTTACATATTTCACTTGGAGATGGAGTTGTGTTAGGAAACAAATCCTTTAGCATGCACACATTGGGGGTTAGTTACTAGTTGCTTTCAGCCAAATAATTTTCTTGTACAGATGGACAGCTGACAACAAAACCCTAAATGGCCCCGGGGTGGGGGGGGGTGGTAAGTACCTAAATAAATATATCAGTAAAATCACAGAGAAAATCTCCTTCCACTCCCTTAAAGAAGAAATCAGGTTTTCTCCTTTTTAGCATGGGAGAGGGGGAGGTGCTGGTGTACCGAGGAATTGCTTAACATGTTTATGCGCAGGGCAGTTTGACACAAAATAAATAAGTAGGCATGACAGAGTTGTTGTTTATAGTAATTCCTCACAAAATGTTAATCGATTTATAGAGTCAGAGCTGGAAAATATCTTAGACGTCACTGAGTCCAGCACTGTCGGGCTCAAATACAAATGGGGACTAATACTCTACACACAAGGAGCTCTGTGGGCCCTATGCTGACAGTTTAAAAATGATATTATGTTTTTATTTATTTCATTAAATACTTCCCAATTACATTTTAATCTGGGTCAGTTTATGCTCAGGAGTATTGTGGGCCCCCCGTACCTAGTGCCTGACACCTCTGATCTAGTCCAATAACCTCATTTTACAAATGAGGAAAACTGAGGCACAGAGAGGCTGAAGGCTTGTTTAAGGTTACATTGCTATTATTGAGCAGTGAAAGGGGAATTGAACCCTGGTCTTCTGATTAGAAATCTAATTTTTTTCCTCTTCATCGTACTGTTATTTTATTACTTTATTATATATATTTAATACAATATATATAACTTTATTACCAAATCCTAATATGCTAATCTTTCTATCTACCTATCTACTCCCCCCCTCTCTTTCTCTCTCTCCCCATCTATCTATCTGTCTGTCTCT
>NW_025376672.1:0-6133 GCF_016433145.1 Gracilinanus agilis
ATTTACCAAAGTTGCACATTTAATATATATATATATATATATATATATATATATAAAATTTGCAAAACTGAAACTCCCATCCTTTAACACTACATTGATATACATATTACTTTGGACTCTTAATAATGTTGGCATGGTTTCATATTGGGTCAGCGATTGTTATGCATATGTGCTTCTGCTAAAACTAGTATGGTGCCAAATGTTTGACCTTGACCAAATGAAAACAGTTGAGCTGTTTTTTCCACCTTTAGTTCTCAGATAATTCAGTAAGAGCGTTCTTGCCAGAAACATATAGTAATGCTCTTATTTGTTGTGTTTTTAATTTTGTGGTTATTAAGAATGTATATTACTCCAAGAAAATGTGCAAAAGTTTTAACTCTTAAAAGAGTAAAATAAATTATTGCATAAAAAGGAAATATTGTATATTGTGAAGAATTTTTGCCTGTTTTCATTTTGTTTTGCTTTCTTTGTTCTTTAGTCTAGATCACCCTATCTTAAACAGTTTGGAAGTGAAGGAGGTCATTTTTAGCTGATCTCACTATTAATCAACATGGCAGTTTTGGCACACTCCTGGAGGCTTGACATATTGTTACTGGCCTTAGTGTGGATACTTAGCTGATCATAGCTCTAAACTCTCAGGCTTCAGTGATCCACCAGTTTCAACATTTTCAATAAGAACTGCTGTGAAAATTGGAAAACAAGATGGGAGAGATTAGGTTTAGATCAACACCTCACACCCTACACCAAGATAAATTCAGAATGGGTGAAAGACTTGAATATAAAGAAGGAAAAAGTAAGTAAATTATGTGAACACAGAATAGCATACTTGTTAGATCTCTGGGAAAGGAAAGATTTTAAAACCAAGAAAGAGATAGAAAAAATTACAAAATGTAAATTAAATAATTTAGTTATATTAAATTAAAAAGTTTTTGTACAAAGAAAAACAATGCAACCAAAATTAGAAGGGAAACAACAAACTGGGAAAAAATCTTTATAATAAAATATTCTGACAGAGGTCTAATTACTCAAATATACAAGGAACTAAATCAATTGTATAAAAAAATCAAGCCATTCCCCAATTGATAAATGGGTAAGGGACACGAATAGGCAATTTTCAGATAAAGAAATCAAAACTGTCAATAAGCACATGAGAAAGTGTTCTAAATGGCTAATAATTAGAGAAATACATATCAAATTAACTCTGAGGTATCACCTCACACCTAGCAGAATAGCTAAAATGATAGCAGGGGAGAATAATGAATGTTGGAGGGGATGTGGCAGAATTGGGACATTAATGAACTGCTGGTGGAGTTGTGAACTGATCCAACCATTCTGGATGGCAATTTGGAATTATGCCCAAAGAGCAATAAAAGAATGCCTGCCCTTTGATCCAGCCATACCATTGATGGGTTTGTACCCCAAAGAGATCATAGATGAACAGATTTATACAAAAATATTTATAGCTGCACTCTTTGTGGTGGCAAAAACTGGAAAGTGAGGGTATGGCCTTCAATTGGGGAATGGCTGAACAAATTGTGGTATATGTTGGTGATGGAATACTACTGTGCTCAAAGGAATAATAAACTGGAGGAATTCCATGTTAACTGGAAAGACCTCCAGGAATTGGTGCAGAGTGAAAGGAGCAGAGCCAGAAGAACGTTGTACACAGAGACTGATACATTGTGGTAAAATCGAATGTAATGAACTTTGCTATTAGCAGCAATGCAATGACCCAGGACAATTCTGAGGGGTTTATGGCAAAGAATGATATCCACATTCAGAGGAAGAACTACAGGAGAAGAAACACAGAAGAAAAACAACTGCTTGAACACTTGGGTTGATGAGGACTTGATTGGGGATGTAGACCCGAAAGGACCATACCAACGCAACTATCAATAATATGTAAATAAGTCTTGACTGGTGACACATGTTAAAACTAGTGGAAATGCAAGTTAGCTATTGGTGGAGGGAAGTTTGAGGGGGTGAAGGGGAAAATAAAAACATAAATCATGTAACTATGGAAAATTTTTCTAAAAATAAAAAAATAATAAAAAAAAACATTTTCAATGAGGGATTATATGATTTTGTTACCACATTCAGCAAAATGCGCTTTTAAGAAGGATAATCTTCTATAGCTTATACTATCAGTCAATATATTTAATCATTTACTTTGTCTCAAGTAATTCACACATCACTGTAAGGGTCCAACTTCTTTTAAAACATTAACACGCCATAAAAAATTGTTTAGTGAAAAACCTAGAAAATGGAAGTGAAGAACATAAAAAAGTCAATTTAGTTTAATTTAAAAAAACAGTTGGTTCAAACTGTCCTTATTTGTTTTTTTCCCCCTTGTGGGGTAATTACATAGGTAGGTCAAAGGAATACAATAGATATAGGATAACTGGATTTAGCAAAACATTAGATAAATTTCTCATATCTTCCTGGGAATATAGCAAGAGATGTGGTCTAGATCAGAAGGGCCTAACATAGACAATGGCAGCATGCAGCCACATTATCCGAACCAGATAAAGATATGATTGGCAAATATTTAACTATAGAAAAATATCATGTACTATATATATGTACATATATACATATATATAATATTACATTTTAAAACTAAGTCAATAGTCTGAAACAGGAATTCTTAGGAATGAATTTGTGACTTCCATTTTCTATTTGAGTCACCTACCAATGATCCATATGATAATTTGATTGGTTATTAAAAAAATCTCAATGCTTTTTTTCTTTCATTTTGCTATATGACAAAAGTCAATAGTAGAAAATTTGAAGTGTGTTAAGTTATTACAAAAAGTGAGACCTATATTGATGAGTGAATTACTTGAGAAAACAATCATATGATTAAATATATTGACTGAAAAAATAAGTCTTGGAAGATTTTACACTTGGTCCTAACTCCTTATTTCATAGATGGGGACACTGAGGCCCAGGAATGTTAATTGACTTACCACATTCAATGTTATTAAGTATCAGAGAGAGAATTAGAACTGAATTGAGAGAATTGTAAAATCATAAAACCAACAGTGGAAAAGTTCTTGAAAGGTCAACTATTCTAATCCCTACATTTTAATAACAATAACATAGTGCAAAGCATTTTCATGTGTAAACTTTTTTGATCCTCAAAGCAACCTTGTGACATAGGGGTTGTTATTATTCCCTCTTTATGAGTATAAGGAAATTGAGATACAGAGAGGTTAAGTCATTTGCCCAGGATCACACAGTTTAAGGAGTGGCAGAGGCAAGATAATAAACTTTCTGACTCTAAGTCCTGTGTTCTTTCCACTGCATTATGAAGGTACAAAAATGAGGAAACTGAAGGCTGCTCATTGATTTGTCCAAAGTCACACATGTAATTACCTGTCAAAGATGGGATTTGAACCTAGGTTCTTTGAGTTTAGGGCCAATATTCTTTACACTTTACTACACAGTCTTTTTTTAATCTACCTATCTACAATAATTACCCTATTCTCATGAGCTACTTGAGGGCAATGATTATATATTTCCTTTCTTTGAATCCACATTACTTAGCACAGTTACTTAGCACCATAGAAGGTATTTAATTAATGCTTATTAAGTGACTGATATCACTGCAGAGTAAGCCATTTTAGGATATATGAGGATAAATTATAAAAAGGAAGCCTTGGGCTCCATTAATGGAAAACAATCCTAACAATTAGAGATGGAGAATACTTATCACATTGTATGGCATAAGGAATCAAAAATAATTGACAGGCTCGATAATTTAGATTAATCAAATGTGATAGAATATATCAGAGAAAATATAAAGTATTATACCCAAGTGGGAGAAACATTGCATGAATACATGATATTAAAGTCACAGTCACTGAGAAATTTCTCTGATAAAGATCTAGGAGTATTAGTAGGATGTAAGTTTAATTTGAGTCAAATATGTGCTATAGCACATATTAATGAGGTATTGTTCTTCATTAAGAAAAATAATTTCTTCATAATATGATAATCCCATTTTGTTTGCCCTATTCAGATCATATCTAGAGTACTATATTCACTTCTAGATGCCTCAGTTTAGAATAAACATTGGTAGGTATTCGGAACTCTAAGGATGATAAATGGTCTTGGGTCATTTCCATATGTAGAAAACACAAAAAGAAAAAATGTGAAGAAATGGGATGGAAGTTACAGAGACAAATTATGACTTGTCAAGGAAATGTCAAATTTCCCATGGAAACAGATTCTATTACCCTGCAGTTAAAGTCATTAAATCTCTTTCTCCTTTTTAGGAAAGGAATAGCAATTCCAATAAAAAATACAATTGAATTTAAAATCATTTTTAATTTCAATTTTATGGGCTTATGAAGTTCTTACCTTTAAAACTGTCTTAAATGAGAATTATTAGTAGCTTAAAAGAAAATTTTCCATTTCCTATTCTTTATTTATTTCTGGAATATTTTAATACTATTTGGATTCCGTTTAAAAAGGTGATTCGATTCATGTCCTGAGGAAAAACAGTATGTTTCTAAATTGTCTCAAACTCTTGTTTGTTTCTTCATAGAAGCTTCTTTCCCTCATAATTTTCCCCTTCATACTCACTACCATCATGATTTTTTATTTTTTTTACATTAATAGGTTTCTACCTACAACTTTGCCCCACTTAGCTTGCTTTTTTAAAGCTTTTGATCACAGTGTATATGCTTTTTTTTAGAAATGAATATAAAATAATAAAAACACATCTCTTAATTGCCTTGAAAATTCTTTTTTTTAAATTTTACTGCTAAATTTTACTTACATTTACCACCACGGAGATGAAGCATATGGAATAGTAGAAGCAGGAAAATATTAAATGAGGAAGCATTAAGAATAACTGATTTTTTCTTTTCCTTTTTATTTTTTGTAATTGGTTTTTCATATAATCATAACCATTCAAGTGACCAGAAAATTGAATAATCTAAGAAAAACTGAAATGTAAAAGCTACTTTTAAAACAAATAGCAGGACTTAAATTCTGTAACTAATAAATATCATCTACTTCTTCCATTCCTCTAATGAAATCACACAACAGGAGAAATTGGATTCATTATAAATGGATTGTATTCAGTTTCATCTGGTTCCTCACTGAAGCAAGGCAATCCCTTAGTTCTCTAATTTATCAACATAAATTGACAATATCATAATTAACATCATTATCTCTACAAAAATTTTTTTCTAAATCGTATCCAATTTCATAGAACATTCCTTATCTCTTCCCTCCCTTGATCTGAGAAAGTCATTTAACCCTGTTTGCCTCAGTTTCTTCATCTGCAAAATGAGCTATAGAAGGAAATGGCAAAACAATCTAGTATCTTTGTCAAGACAACATAAAATGGGGTCATTAAGAGTTGAATGCAATTGACAATGACTGAACAAAAACAAACACAATTGTGCCTCTAAGATCTTAAGCTTATTGACCAAAACTTTAACTTCCTAATGAGGGAATGTCCTTCAGTTGGGGAATGGTTGAACAAACTGCAGCATCTGTTGGTGATGGAATACTACTATGCTCAAAGGAATAATGAACTGGACAAATTATATGTGAAGTGGAACAACCTCCAGGAATTGAGGTAGTGAAAGGAGCAGAGCCAGAAGAACATTGTACACAGAGACTGATACACTGTGGTACAATTGAATGTAATGGACTTCTCCACTAGCAGCAATGCAATGACCCAGGACAATTCTGAGGGACTTATGAGAAAGAATGCTATCCACATCAAGAGAAAGAACTGTGGAAGTAGAAACACAGAAGAAAAAAAAACTGCTTGATCTCATGGGTCTTTGGGGACATGACTGGGGAATGTAGACTCTAAACAATCACTCTAATACAAATATTAATAATATGGAAATGGTCTTGATCAATGACACTTATAAAACCCAGGGGAATTATTCATTGGCTATGGGGAGAGGGAGGAAGAGAAAGAATGTGAATCGTGTAACCTTGGGAAAATATTCTAAATCAATTAATTAAATACAATTTTTCAATTAAAAAAAAAGACTTTAACTTCCTTAGCAATCATTTCTCAATTCTTTTGGCAGCTTTTTTAGAAGGAGGATTGATAAGTCTTGAGAAGTTCTCTGTTCTTATATTAATATATATATATATT
>NW_025376673.1:0-2594 GCF_016433145.1 Gracilinanus agilis
CTATCCCTTATCCCCTCCCTTGATTACCTTCCTTTTCTACCCCCTCCCTTATTTTTCCCCCTCTTTTTGTTATTAAAACCTTATGAATTCCTTCCCCCTTCTTCTCCCTCCCTTTTTTTGACCTCCCCACTCCCCTTGGTTTATCCCTTCTGACTTTCTCAGAAGGGTTAATAAGAGTTTTATGTCCCAATGGATAGTATAGCTACTCTTCCCTCTCCGTGTTGATTACACTGAGAGTAAGGTTTGATTATTACCTCTTAAAGCTCTCTTCCTCTCCTTCTTGTAATAGTATTTGTCCCCTCTCCTTCCCATGCCCTCTTTGTGTGTAATAGAATATCCTATTTTTCTTATTCACTCAAGTTTCTCTTGGTGTCCCCTACTATTCACCCCCTCTTTCCCATCCCCCATGTCATCTTAGATTATTTAGTGTTCCACCCTCTCCCTGTGAATTATTCTTCTAATTACTATAATAGTGAATACTATAATAGTGAATAGAGTTCACTACAGAGAATTATACATAACATTTCTCTACATAGGAATACAGATAATTAGATCTTACTGAGGCCCTTAAAAAGGCAAATTTAAAAATTATGAATTTTCTTTCTTTCCCCTCTGTTTCTTATTTAGGTTTTCATGTTTCTCTTGATTTTTGTGGTTGGATATCAAACTTTCCATTTAGCCCTGGTGTTTTCTGTGCAAATACTTGGAATTCTTCAATTTTGTTGAATGCCCATGCTTTCCCCTGGAAATATATAGTCAATTTTGATGGGTAGTTGATCCGTGGTTGCAGGCCCACCTCTCTTGCCTTTCTGAATATCGTATTCCAAGCCTTACAGTCTTTTAGCGTGGAGGCTGCCAGATCCTGTGTGATCCTGATTGGTGTTCCTTGATATTTGAATTGTCTCTTTCTGGCTTCTTGTAAGATTTTTTCTTTTGCTTGGAAGCTCTTGAATTTGGCTATCATATTCCTGGGCGTTTTCTTATCTGGATCGAATGTTGTGGGTGTTTTATGGATCCTTTCAATGTCTATATTGCCCTCTTGTTGTAGGACTTCAGGGCAATTTTGCTGAATAATTTCTTTTAGTATGGAGTCCAGGTTTCTATTAATTTCTGGTTTTTCTGGAAGACCAATTATTCTCAAATTGTCTCTTCTAGGCCGGTTTTCTTGGTCTGTCACTCTCTCATTGAGATATTTCATATTTCCTTCTATTTTTTCAGTCTTTTGACTTTGTTTTATTTGTTCTTGTTGCCTTGAGAGATCATTAGCTTCTAATTGCTCAATTCTAGCCTTTAGGGACTGGTTTTCAGCTATGATCTTTTGGTTTTCTTTTTCAATCTGGTTCAATTTGCTTATTCTACCTTTTAAACTGTTATTTTCTTGCCAGATCTCTTCCATCTTCCTCAGAATCTCAGTTTTGAACTCTTCCATAGCTTGTGAGGAGTTTTCCTTATTTGAGGAGGGTCCGGATGCTTGTTTGTTCTCCTCCTCTGTTTGCTCGGTTGTCTGGATTTTCTCTGTGTAAAAGTTGTTGAGTGTTAAAGACTTCTTTTTCTTGTTGTTTATCTTTCTCTTCTGAACTTCCTGAGTCTGGGTAGCCATCATTAGCCCAGCAGTTTCTCAGCTTTATCCTCATGCTTGGGGTCTGTTCGTGGTCTTTTGGCTCCTTAGGTCTGAGTTCTGGTTTGTTCCAAGGTCAAGCCCCCGGGTGGACCCCCTTGCTTGATCCTCTGCTGGAGGTTCCTTTACAAGTCTCAGGGTGCTGCTTCCACAGTCGTATACCCGTCTACGCTGGTTCCCCACTCAGGGTTTCAGAGCTTTAGCTTGTGGCTGTGTCTGCCTTCTCCCACGACTCCGCTGCTCCCGCGCTCAAAGTTTGCGTGCGTTCTTTCTCTTTTTGAGGTTCCAAATCTTGCTGCTCTCAGGAACAGGCCCTGGAGCTGCCAAGACTCGATGGGTGCCCCAAACTTGCTCTATTTCTTTTTAACTGGCTTCGGCGCTATGGGTGGTGTGTGTGGTAGGGGTGGGGGTGGGGTGGTTTCTCAGCCTGTGATTTAGTGAGAGCTGTTTCACCCCTTTATAGCATGGAAATGTCCCGATTCCACGTACCTTCCACGCTGCACCCTCTTGTGGGGTTCCTATGTTCATCTGGACTTGTTTTTATGTCCCCTTGAGGAGTCTTGTGTGTTTCGGTCAGGAGAGGTTAAGAGCTGCTTTTTACTCTGCCGCCATCTTAACCCGGAACCCCCAAAATAGCATTTCTAACCCTAACAGTTGTCTTGAAAAAAGGACTATTCTTTAATTAGGTAAGATTAAAAAAAAAAAAAAGTTAATCTTAATCCCAGAGGCACTTTTCCTGACTTTTGTTAACTGGGTGTAGAGATTCAGAGTTTATGGTTTTAACCAAGATGTTGATCTGCCTTTGTCATGGAGAGGCTTTCCAGCCATTGTCCCCTATCAGACAGGAATTGAGATGTCTAATGGGAGACAATTTTGTTGGTCTCCAAAAAGCAATTCTGCCTTTTTCTAAAGATAGAAAACAGGTGCTGCCCCCCCCCCCCCACGCCAAATTATGGAGCCTATGGTCTTTGAACTA
>NW_025376674.1:0-1387 GCF_016433145.1 Gracilinanus agilis
GTTTTCCTGGATCGCTAAAAACACCATAATTTGGCCATATTAGTGACGTTTAGAAGTCAATTTATTAATAAAGAAGTCCAGCAAGTTTTCCATTCTCCTCATCCCTCTACTATTAGAACCTAGCTTTATTATTATTGTTATTATTATTATTATTATTATTATTATTATTATTATTAATTTTGTGATACAGTACTATGCAATTGAAAATTCAGGACCTCACTTTATTTACAACAATATTTAGAACACTATTAGAAGAAAGACTGCAATTGTTTCAATTCCTTTAAAGCAATAATAGTGATACCATTTCTCATATATCCCCCTTTTTTTCTTGCTGAAAGCCTCTGCCAACCAAGGAGAGCCCGTTAATTTACTTAACAACTATAATATTTATTCTTTTTGAGTCAATGAAGTAGAGCTACATTCCACATGTTATTTAGGATATAAAGAGCTCTTCAAACTACCCTCATGCTCCTGCAAAGATTTTTATTTTTTCCCTTTTAACTGAAGAGTCATTCTTTCCTCATCTAGAACAAAAGAAAAAATATGAAAACCTAACAGTTTCATATATTGGGCTTTAAGTGGTATGCCAGAAAGTATTTCTTTAATGGAAGAGGTAGTGAATATTGGTCATTAAGATGAACTGGAAATAGAGGCTAGAATAATTCCATTAGATTTTGCCTAGCCTTTTCATGGAATTATAAAATTTCAGAGTTCAAAAAGGTTTCAGAAAAAAATTAGCGTACCTATACCTACACAGGAATCCTCTCTATAATGTTCCCAACAAGTGGCCATTCTTCCTCCACTTGCAAAGTTAGAGTGACTGGAAAGATACTAAGTTCCAAAGCATCCCATCTACTTTTGTATAGCTCTAATGCATTAATCAATCAATCTACATTTATTAAATGCTCACTCTACACTGAGAACTGTACTAGGTACTATGGATACAAAGAAAACATTTTTTAAAGAATTTTTGCCCTAAAGAAGTTGACATTTTAATTAGGGTGGAAATATATATGCATATATACACACAGTAATGATATGTCTAAGAGTTAACATTTTTATAGTGCTTCAATGTTTGTGAGGCATTATGCCAATGAAGAAACTGAGGCAGATCATTTAGGACACTGGGAGAGTATACAATAATTCAGGATCATACAAAGAGTATCAGAAGGTGGATTTGAATTCAAGTCTTCCTGATTCTAAGTCCAACCCTATGCTACTAAGTTGCCTAGCACCAGCATACTAAACACAGAGTAATCTTATAGGGGAAGGGTACTCAGTAGCCCAGGTATCAGGAGAGTATTCCAGTTGAGTCTTAAAGGCAGCCAAGATTCTAAGATATATCTATATGTCTTTCTACCTGATATATATATATATATATATATAT
>NW_025376675.1:0-1215 GCF_016433145.1 Gracilinanus agilis
TTTTGCTTTGTATAGGGAAATGCTTGTTTTATTTTGTTTTGTAAAATTGGGGATTAAAAAATAGACATTTTTTGAGTTTCACTTTAAAAAAGATCCTATTGTCTCTCATATCCTTTCAGGCTCTAATATGCTAAAAAAATTCTATATTCTCAGATCCCATCCAAGTCCATCACAGTATTTCTAAGGACTCCTCCACTTTTAACATTCTCACTTTTAAAATCCAAATTTTGTGATAGGACATTCTAGATTCTAATCTTTCCTCTGAACTTTGGTCCCTCATAGTCAACTACCTAGTGGACATCTCTATCTAGATGTCACACTGGCACTTCAAATTTACTCTGTCCAAACTTGAATTCGTCATCTTCCCTCTGACCCAATCCCCCTTTCCCTTCCAAGTCCTTATTCTCCCTATTCCTACTAAAGCCATAGCCATATTTCTGGTCACCTAGGTTCACAAACATGAAGTTATCATTGACTCTTCCCTCCCCTCCCTTATCAAACAGTGGCCAGATCAAGTTGAATCTACCTCTGCAACATTTTCCCCATTCTTTTCTATGCCTACTTGGCTACCACTATCATAATTCAAGTCCTGAAGAAAAAAAAAGAAAAAAGAAACCTTCAGAACAGTCCACAGTGGTGGAAAGCTCCAAGACAATAATAGGTTTATTGAAAGAGGCTGGGTCATTAGGTTTTCTTCCCAAACCAAGACAATTGAATAAGAATTTTCTTCTCTTTTTATACCCTAAAATTACATCATAACTTCCCACCTCAAAAGTCAATCACCAACCCTAGAATAGTTGGAAGACGAGAGATATCTCCACCAGACCTTTCTATCAAAACATCTTTCTGCCCCAGATATCTCTGTGTGCCATATGTGGTTAAGTCTTTTGCTCACTGACAATGGGTAGGATTTAATTTTTTCTAGCAGTGATTGGGTGCTCACTTCTTAAAGAGAGGTGTCTCAGCTTCTTATTGAGTCTCGGTTGGTTGGGATGGTCTTCAATCTGATATACTAGCAATGTCCCTCAGTCAAGGGGTCAACACACTTCCAAGACCCCCACCATTCATCATCCTTTCCACTTACTTAATGAGTCACACCTTATTGCAAGATGCCAGCCTGTAAAGTTTCAGTAAAAAGAGAAAGTAGCTAGCTGCTAGATTTATAGAGTAGTTTAAAATTTTTCCTTATAAAATATAATTACTACTATATATATA
>NW_025376676.1:0-3668 GCF_016433145.1 Gracilinanus agilis
ACTGGTCAACACTTCCCTGAGTGTGTGGTCTCCCTTTTAGAAAGTGAATTTTTTCAGGCCTAGAGACAGGAGGTCCTAGGTTCAAACCCGGCCTCAGCCACTTCCCAGCTGTGTGACCCTGGGCAAGTCACTTGACCCCCATTGCCCACCCTTACCAATCTTCCACCTATGAGACAATACACCGAAGTACAAGGGTTTAAAAAAAAAAAAAAAGAAAGTGAATTTTTAAAGCATAAGGACTATCTTTGCTTTTGTACTTGTATTCAGGTCACAACATTTGGCTTAAAACACTTTGTTAAATGTTATTCATTTCTTTTTTTTTAAACCCTTACCTTCCATCTTGGACTCAATACTCCATAGTGATTCTAAGGCAGAAGAGTGTTAACTGCTAGGTAATGAGGGTTAAGTGACTTGCCCAGGGTCACACAGCTAGAAAGTGTCTAATTCCAGATTTGAACCCCAGGACTTCCCCTCTCTAGGCCTAGCTCTCAATCCACTGAGTCATCTAGCTGTTCCTTTAAATATTATTATTTCTTTCCTTGTCTTGTCTTTTTTTTTTTAATTTTAAACCCTTACCTTCTGTCTTGGAGTCAATACTGTGTATTGGCTCCAAGGAATAAGAATGATAAGGGTTAGGCAATGGGAGTTAAGTGACTTGCCCAGAGTCACACAGCTGGGAAGTGTCTGAAGTCAGATTCGAACCTAGGACCTCCCATTTCTAGGCCTGGCTCTCAATCTGCTGAGCTATCCAGCTGCTCCTTAAATACTATTATTTCAAGAAAAAACTCTAACCATTCAATTTTGCCTATCCCCAACTATCTCTCTCCCCAAAGAATAAATTGGATGCCTTTCTCTACATTCCTTGGTCTGGAAATTTAGACTTTTCCTTGCCTTTTCCATGCAAAGTTTTTATTTGTGGGGAGGCAGAAACAATAAAATATAGTTAGGCAAACATACTTTAAAAATGAGACATTTCTTTTACTTATTCATATGATGTATTAACTCAGATGTTTGTGCTTCAGAGATGGGCTGGACTAGATGAACTCTAAGATATCTCCCAACTTTAAAAGAATGTATTAATATATGATGTGATTTATGGATATAAATAAAAGTTTAAAAGCTATCTCCAGTACATCTGATTCTGATGCCTTGTCTTGATATGGAAATGACACTGTCTTCTCAAAAGCTGTGCCAGAGGAAGCCATGCCCATGCCCATGCCAGGGAAATTTACTTTTGGAACGCCCAGTCAATGAAGCAATATGCCTTCCAAGTCCTAGAGGCTCATATGGGTATTTTATTTGTTCTGCAATCTAAACCACCTAGAAGCATGCAAGCTGATTAGCCTGATTATATCTATAAAGGACTAGTTACACTCTTTCCTCTTCCTTAAATATTCTAATTTCAGTCCCCCATCCCCAAGCTACTAAAAGAGATCACAGAACTAAATGGGATCAGAGTAGTCAATCAGTCCAATCTCATTTTTTTCAGATAAGAAATCTGAGGCCCAGAAGACTGAATAGCTTGTCCAAGGTGACATAGGTACTAAGTAGCAGAGCCAGAGTTCTAGATCTTCTGACTCCAAAGTCATCTTCCTTTTCATAGTATCATACTACCCAGCTATGCCAGCTCCTGTCAGATTACTCAATGTCGTAATATATGCCCTTCCAAAAGAGAAACCAGGAGAGTTCTCAGATGGCCACATTTCAGATACAGTAGAGTCATATTTTATAAGTATCTTATGCAAGGATCACATTCTAAAATCAGGATGTAAGTTGAAAATCCTATATGATCAAAACTTAACCTTGAAAAATCTCCTAAATCACCCATCAAGCAAAATATCTTTAAATCATTTTATCTTGAAAAGGTATCTCTCTCTTTTTTTAAAGCAATTGTTTCAGAGAGTAAATGAAGCTAATATGGTTGCTATGGAAACAATCGTATAAATTAAATTTTTCACCATATCCAGCTAAACTATTCAGGTAAGAGGAAAGAAGTAGTATTACTCCTCAACAGAAGTATTGGGGGGGGGGTAAGAAATAGGTAAAGACTTAATGGAGCTGAGTGTTGGGAGCTAAGAGGAGAGTAAAGGGCACTCCACTCACCAGAACCTCAGAAAGAGAGGGAGAGAAAGAGAGAAAGAGAGAGACAGACAGACAGAGACAGAGACAGAGAGAAAATAAATCACTTCCAACAAAGGAAAAGCAGGAGGAATGTAGCTCCCTGGGTTAAAAGGAGAGAATAACCAAGGGAACTCAACAACAGGGGAAATGACAGACCTCAGAGCAACCCAAGAAACTACAAAAGGTACTGAAATAGTCCAGGGATCTGGTGATAAGAGCCTGGAATGGGTTGACTACAGTGTCAAAAGAGAGAAGGCACATATACCAGATACATAAAGAAGGTAGTATCAACAGGATCTGGAAATAAATTAAATATGGGTGTGAGAAAGAGTGGACATTCAAGAATGACACTTAAGTGGCTAGGAAGATGTTGGTCCTCAAAAGCAATTTGGAAATCCTGAAGATGGGGGACATGGAGGGAAAGATAGATAATGAGTTTGGTTCCAAACATGTCAAATTTAAAATTATAGTTAATCAATAAACATTTATTAAGCACCTACTAAACATCATGCTGGATATACAAAAGAAAGATACATGCTGCAGATACAAAAAGAAAGGCAAAAGGTAATCCCCACCCTCTAGGAAATGAGATGACTATAAGACACTCATTTGAGGGTGTGTAGTCAGCAGTTGGAGATATGAGACTGGAGGACAGAAGAGAGGTTAGAGCTGAATTGAAAGGTCTAAGAATATCTACAAAGACACTATAGCTAAATCCATAAAAGCTAATGAGATGATCAAATGAACCTTAACCATTTAGTGGTAAAGTAACAAGTAGAACCCAGATCTTCTGGTGTCAAATCCAGAGAGTGCTTTTTCCTCCTATACTATAATTTCCCAATCAATCAACAAAGAAATATTGACTGTCTCTTTTGTTAAAGTCCTAAATGACAGCTTTTTATATTTTCCAAAAGATCTCTTAATAATGATGCTAAGTATAGTTATAGCCTACAAATATTGGGTAGGTATCTGTTACAATCAGATGTTAACTGACTCCTCCATTACCTTAATGATTAACATTTTCCTTTTTCAACCTCTATGCCTCTTTGACAACCATTCTTTATTTTGTGAGCCAAATAGAAAGAAGCAGCTTGTTAACTAAAGTACTGAACTTGGCATCAGAAAGACCCACGTTTAAATCTGTTCTCTGAAAAGTATTAGCTGTGTCATAAAGGTCTTATCTCATAAGCCATAGTCAGGTTATGAGTTGGATGGTCTCTTTTATGAACCAAAATGAGTTTTCATATCCTCTGTGCTGAAAGTAGAATCTACTTTTCTACAATTATGTCCATTTTAACCAAATTATTCTATCATCAGAAAGCTACTGGCACAGCTAGGTAGTTCAGTGCATAGAGAACCAGGCCTGGGGACTGGAGGTCCTGGGTTCAATCTGCTCTCACACATTTCTTAGCTATGTAATCCCAAGCAAGTCACATAATTCCAATTGCCTAGCCCTTACCATTCTGCCTTAGAACCAATTGATTCTAAGGCAAAAGTAATAGAAAGGAAGGAAGGAAGGAAGGAAGGAAGGAAGGAAGGAAGGAAGG
>NW_025376677.1:0-1634 GCF_016433145.1 Gracilinanus agilis
GAAGGAAGGAAGGAAGGAAGGAAGGAAGGAAGGAAGGAAGGAAGGAGGGAGAAAGGAGCGAAGGAAGGAAAAGGAAATTGTTATAAATATTTTTGTATATTTGGGATCTTTATTCTTTTCTTTTTAAAAATACAATCCTTTTGGCAAAACTAAAACATAGCCTTAAAGATTCTCATGAAAAATGTTGCCCATGCACCTGTTAAGACTCAATTACACCACAGAAATAAATTTTTCTAAGGATCCTCTGACTATTAATATGAAGTGTTAGCATATAAAAGGGAGTTTTGTGCTTGCCATAGTCATGGTGAATGACCTAAACAGAGTACAAAAGGAAGAGGAATTCTCTCCATATGTTCGTACTTGTGGCAATCATTTTGTTGATTACATCAAACCCCTGAATACTATGAGGTTTCCTCAATGAGATGTGCAACTGCTCATAGGTTGACCCATCAATCAAAATTTTTAAAAGTGAATATTGCCCAGATTGTGGTATACCATTGGACTGCCAGTCCACTGAATTAGTCTATGGATACTTAAGTCTTGGGTATCAAAAGGAATTGACACCTATTCAAGCCCAGAACTGGGCTTTCCTCCAGGAAAAAGAGAGGGGGGTAGGTCTCATTTGGGACATTATGGATCATGTTTAATCCTTTACCCAGAGTGAGAGTAATATATGTGTGAATTACAGCTTCAGTCAGTCAGTCCATAAACATTTAGTATACACTTACTGCATGCTAGATATTGTGCCAAGTACTAGAGATTCTAAGAAAAACATTAGCACAGTCCTCAACAAGTTCACCTTCTAATGGGAGAGACAATGTAAAAGAAAATATGTACGAACAAGCTGTCTACAATTTAAAGGGGGGAAAGGAAGAGGATGACAAGGAAAGTATCTCACAGAAAGTAGTTTTTGAACTGAGCTTGAAGGAAGACATGGAAACCAGGAGGCAGAGGTAAGGATGGGTTAGATAAAAGAAGTTGGGGGGGGGAACCTCTAAAGAATTTTAGGAGTACACCATTAGCCTCCTCTTATTCACAACTATAGTATGCTGTGCTACTTGGCTTAAGCAAGAATTATTGACTCTCAGATAGAGACATTGTTCCATCTAAATAAGGAGAATTTTGAGAATAGGAGAGCTAATAACTGATAAGTGACAGCAGATATTAAAATACCTTTGCTTTTTCAAATTTTTATATGAATTAATCATTTGATCTTCACAACATCCCTTAGAGGACTGACAGTATAGACCTAATTGTGCCAATTTTGGGAGGGAAACTGAGGTCGAAAGAGGATAAATAAAAAAATCAGTAGTCATGAAAGATTCTGCTAAAATAAATGTGTTTCATAAATTTCATTTTGTTAAGCTCATAATTTATTGTTTTTTTAAGACCCTTAACTTCTGTGTATTGGCTCATAGGTGGAAGAGTGGTAAGGGTGGGCAATGGGGGTCAAGTGACTTGCCCAGGGTCACACAGCTGGGAAACATCTGAGGCGGGATTTGAACCTAGGACCTCCCGTCTCTAGGCCTGACTCTCAATCCACTGAGCTACACAGATGCCCCAATTTATTGTTTTTAAGTTACCACAAAGTCAGTCTCTCTCTCTCTCTCTCTCTCTATATATATATATATATA
>NW_025376678.1:0-2055 GCF_016433145.1 Gracilinanus agilis
AGAGAGGGAGAGAGGGGGAGAGAGAGAGAGAGAGAGAGAGAGAGAGACACTGAGAGGGAGTAAGAGAGCAGTGGGGGGTGGGGGAGAGAGACAGAGAGAGAGAGAGAGACAGAGAATGACTCTCCAGTAAGGTTAATCCTATCCACCTCCCACTCTCAGAACTACCATTGCCCTTATTTCCTATTGGACTTTTAAAGGATTTTTCTCTTTGTGCCTTGGCTCCATCAGTTCCCCGTCACCTCCATGATCAAATATAAAATCCTCAGGTTGGTGTTCAAATCCCTTCAGGTACCAGGCTTCCTCCTTCACCTGACCAGTCTTCTTACACCTTGTACCACCTGCCACATATGCTAAAATCTTACCTTCTACAAGAAGTTTTCCTCAAACCTCCTTAATTTTAGTTCCTTCTCTATTGATTAACCTCAATTTATCTGTAGAGAGTACAATCAGTAAATAAACATTTATTAAGCACTTCTTCCATGTGCCAGGAACTGTGTGAAGGGCTGGGGATACAAAAAAAATAGCAAAAGACAGTCCCTTTGCTGGTCACTCACAGTCTAATGAGGTAACATACAAACAAACAACTATGTACAAACAAGATATACACAGGATAAGTAGAAAATAATCAGTGGAGGAGGAGGGGGCAGGAAGGTGGCACTAGAGGTGGCTCAGAGGATTGAGAGCAAGGCCTAGTGATGGGAGGTCCTGGGTTCAAATATGCCTTCAGATACTTCCTAGCTATGTGACCCTGGGCAAGTCAATTAAGCCCTATTGCCTAACCCTTACTGCTCTTCTGCTTTAGGATCATGATTCTAAAATGGAAGGTTATAATAATCAGTGGAGGGAAGCCACTAGAATTAGGAGGGATTGGAAATGGCTTCCTATAGGGAGTGATATTTTAGCTGTAACTTGAAGGAATCCAGGGAAGCCAGGATGCAGAGATGAGGAAGTAGGGAGGGCATTCCATAGGTGGGAGACAGCCAAGTAAATTGGCAGGAGTTGAAAGATGGAGTATCTTATTAGATCAGAGGGGAGTCCAGTGTCACTGGATCAAAAAGTAAGGGGAAAGTAGAAGTACCATGAGAGAAGACTGGACAGAAAAACAACAACCAAAAAAAAAAAAATTTAAGTGGCAGCACTGGGGCATCTATTTGCTCAGTGAATAGAGCTCTTGGCTTAGAGATGGGAGACCATGTGTTCAAATCTGACCTCAGAAATTTCCTTGCTGTGTGACCCTGGGCAAGTCACTTAACCCCCATTGCTGATCTTCTGCCTTAGAACCAATACTTAATGTTAATTCTAAGATGGAAAAGTAAGAGTTTACAAAAGAAAAATGACAGCATGGATTATCATCAAACACTGCTAAGAGACTGATATTTAACACCATTCACATTCATGAAATGTCTGTAGGAATGCTGGTTAGGCATTTCCTATTTCACCATGGCTCTGCCCATGGTGCTTAAAGTTCATATGTTTTGGCAAGCCAGGTCAGGAATTGGGTTCATCTTCCTGCTGGTATTCATCTTTGCCAAATGCATTAGAGATGGCGATAGCAATCCCTCTCATTGTCCCCAGCCAGTTCCAACTTAAGGATGTATAATCAATGAACTTCTCAAACTCACAAGTTTGCCTCCAATCCTGGGCATGTCTATCTCCGGCCTAAAGTCAGGAAAAAACAAACTCACAAGAAGCAACTCAAAACCAAGGATCAGGCTCATGTTGACAAGACATAGGCATTAGCTGCCATGTTCTAATGACAATGGCTAGGCTGGGGGAGAGAGTAAGTTGCCTTCCCCCAACACTTTTGGAAATAAGCATTTTGAGTACTGACTTGATCCTTGTCAGAAAGAAAATAATAAAAGGTAGATCAATCAGTTTTATTTTTAAACCCTTACCTTCTGTCTTAGAATCAACACTAAGTATTGGTTCCAAGGCAGAAGAGCAATAAGGGATAGGCAATGGGGGTTAAGTGACTTACCCAGGGTCACACAGCTCTAGGAAGTGTCCGAGGTCAGATTCGAGCCCTGGACCTTCTGTCTCTAAGCCTGAGGTTAC
>NW_025376679.1:0-1039 GCF_016433145.1 Gracilinanus agilis
GCTCTTTGGGTTTATCATACACTGTCTTGCTGATGCCATTTACCCCAAGTCTATTCCACTGATCCTCCTCTCTGTCTCTTAGCCAGTACCATATTGTTTTGGTGACTGCTGCTTTATATTATAGTTTAATATCTGGTACTGCTAGGCCCCCTTCCTTCACATCTTTTTTTCATTATTTCCCTTGATATTCTTGATCTTTTGTTATTTCAAATGAACTTTGTTATATAGTTTTTTCTAATTCAGCAAAAAAGTTTTTTGGTAGTTTGATAGGTATGGCACTAAATAGGTAAATTAATTTGGGTAGAATTGTCATTTTTTATTATGTTAGCTCGTCCTACCCATGAGCAATCAGTTTTTTTCCAATTGTTTAGATCTGGTTTTAATTGTTTGGAAAGTGTTTTGTAGTTGTTTTCATATAATTGCTGTGTTTGTTTTGGTAGATAGATTTCTAAGTATTTTATATTGTCTAGGGTGATTTTAAATGGTGTTTCTCTTTCTATCTCTTCCTGCTGTGATGTGTTGGAAATATATAGAAATGCTGATGATTTATGTGCATTTATTTTGTATCCTGCAACTTTGCTAAAGTCGTTGATTATTTCTACAAGCTTCTTAGTTGATTCTCTAGGATTTTTTAAGTATACCATCATATTATCTGCAAAGAGTGATAGCTTAGTCTCCTTGTTGCCTATTTTGATACCTCCAATTTCTTTTTCTTCTCTAATGATACTGCTAGTGTTTCTAGTACTATGTTGAATAATAGAGGTGATAATGGGCATCCTTGTTTCACTCCTGATCTTATTGGGAAGGCTTCTAATTTATCCCCATTGTATATGATGCTTGTTGATGGTTTTAGGTATATACTGTTTATTATTTTTAGGAAAGGTCCTTCTATTCCTATACTTTTCAGTGTTTTCAATAGGAATGGATGCTGTATTTTGCCAAAGGCTTTTTCAGCATCTATTGAGATAATCATGTGATTTTTGTTTGTTAGGTTGTTGATATGGTCAATTATGTGGATGGTTTTCCTAATGTTGAACCA
>NW_025376680.1:0-4510 GCF_016433145.1 Gracilinanus agilis
CTCTCTCTCTCTCTCTCTCTCTCTCTCTCTCTCTCTCTCTCTCTCACCTGTCTGTCTTGTCTGTCTGTTGGTCTCCCTCCTTCCTTCTTCCTTCCCTTCTTCCCCCAACTAAACTGACTACAGATTCGCTTTTGAGAAACATCTTGATGGGAACTAAAAGTACTAATTAGGAAGGTTAGAAAGTATAAAAATACTCTGAGAGAAAAGGGAGGAGGATCAGGAAAATGTTAGAACAAAAGAGGGAGATAAAGTCTTATTTTCATACTAAACCATTACCTTATTTAATGAACATATACTATTTTAGAGGCCAGATACCTCTAATATTGGAATTTTCTTAAGGAAAATCAATTCCCACAGGGAATAAAATTTCAAAAATACAAAGCAAAACAAACCTTTACCCGCTTGGGATCCACATGATGTGCTCCTTTCATGTCACATTCTTCAGTAGTAAAATTTACTTTGAGGATATAAAGGATCCACACTCCAAACACAATTAGGAAACATCTGAAGGGGAAAAAAATTAAATTATTTATTTGTGTATAATTTCACTGCAGTGATCCTAGAATTCTATAGAGACGGTTAGAGATAAAGGAGCCTAGAGATCATCTAGTAGAAATATATTGTGCAGGAATGATAAAATCGAAACACTTAAGTGAAGAAATCATTTAAATCAAAGTTTTAACATAACATTGCAGTTATTTCCCCCACAAGAAGGTGACAGAGCCTTGAGAGCAAGCACCACGTTGCTTTTCTACCTTGTATCACCCAGTTTCTGTAGCACGGTGTTTTATAGATAGAGGAGAGGTACTTAATAAGTGATTTTTTTCTCTCATTTATTCATTAAGAGGGAATTTTTTTAATGCCTTGACTGGGAAAGCAGGGGACAATTTTTTCCCTTGATTAATTTCCATCAGTCAACTACTCACACGTTTTCTTTTGTAAAATGTTGTTACTGAGTGCATCTAATTACAAATTGCCCCAAATACAGTTAAAAATTCACTTTCCAATTTGGGGCCACTTTAAAACTCAATTACTACTCACAAAAGAATAATGCAAAACAGAATACATATTGATCCTTGTTTTAACATTCAACACTGGCTACTTTAAAACAAATTAAAAGCATTTAAAAGATTCATCAAATTCATAGAAAGCGAAGTACTTAAGAAATAGTTTAAGTCATTCTTATCATTAGAAAACACACACACATACACAGTGCAGACACATTAAGAAAACAAAGGTCATCTTTATTTTAAGGAAATTGAGCAGTACTATTCTTATGAAACATTCAGCCAGAACACATTCCATCTTTGATGATGATAATAGAATTTGGTTTAATGGCTTTTAAGTTTCCATTATGACAGATGTTTCCTCTTCTCTATTCCCTATGAAAGAGTAATAAGGGGGTGAAGACCAAGATTGGAATCAGAGTATCCTGAAGATGAAATCTTTATGTATGTTCTTATCAATGAAATTTCCTTCTTTCTTCCACATCACGCAAAATAAATTAAAAGATCAAAGAGTAAGAGAGCTACGTAGGTCTTTAAATAACACAACTTTTATCTTCAGTCTAAGGTAATTTTTTTGTTTACACTTTTTTACATCACCTAGATTTTCCCTTGTACCTATATCCCCTTTCTGTGTTCTCAGAAAGCCACACTTCAGGATAATTATGTTTAAAAAGAAAACAAGGAAGAGGAGGAAAATTGAGCAAATCTAGTCGACACATCTCAAAAAATCTGATATTATATGCAATGTTGTTCCTATGTGGGCCCTAAACTATGCCTAGGAGCAGGGGGAGGTGTCTTCTCATATCCCTTCTATGGAGCCAAGTTTGTTCTTTATAAATTTGCGCCATTTGGTTTCGATCATTATGTGGTCGTTGGGTTTTTTCTCCATTTATGCTTTTGTCATCATTGTGTAGATTATTTTCCTGGCTCTGCTTCCTACACTTTGCATCAATTCATAATAAGCTTTCCCCACTTCTCTATTCGTCATTCTCATTATTTCTTCGTGCAAAATAATATATAAATAATAATAATAATGTGAATTTCATTGACATCCTACAAAAAGTGCTGCTCTCCATATTTCGTGTATACAGAGCATTTTTCAAAAATCAATGACTTCCTTAGGGGAATATGCTGAGAAGCAGAATCTGAGTCAAAAGGTAGAGACAGCTGAATCACTTTGTCGGCATGATTCAGAATTGCTTGCCAGAATAGCTATGCCAATTCACAGATCCACCTACAAGGCGACAATGTGCCCATCTCCCCACAAGTCCTTCGACACTGACCATTCCCATTTCCTGCCATCTTTGCCCACCTGCAGGGCCTCAAGGTTGTTACGATATACATTCCTCTTCTTCGTGATTTGGAGCGGTCTTTCGAATGCTCGGTAGTTTGTCATTCTTCTTCTGAAAGCTTCTCCTGAAAACTCTGACTACTCCTCTAATGGGGAATAGAGTTTGGTCTGGTGTATTTCTGTTAGTTGTCAAAATATCTCTAATATTGATGTTAGTTCCAAGGCAGAAGAATGACAAGGACTAGGTAACTGGGGTTAAGTGATGTGCCCAAGGTCCCAGGGCCAGTAAATGGCTGGTACCAGAATTGAACCCAAGACCTCCCATCTCCAGGCCTCGCTTTCTATCCACTGAGCGACCTGGCTGCCCCTGGTTTAATCTTGAATATTGGCTCATGTACACATTTTAAATTTCAGAATACAGTACAAGCTGTCGGCCCGAGTCTCATTTCTGACAGACTGCTTTCTAGTTTTCATGGTCGTTCTTATCAAAATGGGATTCTCTCCTAGGTAATTTGTTCTCACGTTGTAGAACGTTGGATTGAACTAATTTATTTCTGGTTTTTCTTTCATTTATCTCACTGATGTATTTTTTGTATTTTTAAACCAGTACCATATGGTTTTGATGCTACCTTATAATATGCTTTGAAGAAGGTAATTTTCAACAGCTTCCAGGTAAGGCAATCCTAAGTGGCAGAGAGCATGTCCCCCGCTGGGGAGGGACGGGCGTCCTTCTATCAAGCAAGCTTATATATACACACCCCGCCTTAGCAAATATTTCTTTCTAAAAGCGATGTGTAGCTGCCTAATTGGTAACAACTGACGATAATCCATTTAACTCACCCACAGAAACTGGCAAGCAAAAGCAGCAGAAAGCCCTTCCGCACCCCCTTCCCCTCCCTTGGCAACCCAAGCCACCGGCGCAAGTGGAGACTGAAAGTGAGCCCCTTCTCAGGAAAATGCCTTTAAAGGGATAAAACAAAATGGATAGGATTGCACTGGGAAGCAATTATGCTGAAATGGTTTTAAGGTTCCCAGACCTCAGGGTAAGGGCCCTTTGTCTAACGCCTGTTTATGTGAATGTGTAAGTCGCCTCCCGTGCTGATCACGTGCAGATCTCTGCACAGAACATGTCTTTAATGGATGGTCATCGAACCGAATCCCACATCTCCGGGATGAAATCTTTTACGAGCCTTCTGCGTACAAGTCACCATTGCTCATCTGCTTCAGCCCCCGTCTCTCCACTGCCCGGGGGGTTGTCCACCATTCTGATTCCTCAGGGATTTCGGGGTTCTATAACTCACGGTCAGGAAATCACCAAAGGAAGATTTGTGTTAAAAAAAGATAGATCTTCAAGCCAGGGAATGACTTGGGCGTGTGGAACGTGTTCTGTCATTTCTCAAGCTTAACACAGCCTGCGTTCTACTGTCTGTTCAATTCTGCACCTAAATCGCTGTCCATCTGCAATGCCCACCTAAAATACTGACAGAATAACTCAATGACCCTTTACATAAAACTCCGTATCAAAACTGGACAACATGGGGGCAGCTGGGTAGCTCAGTGGAGTGAGAGCCAGGCCTAGAGACGGGAGGTCCTGGGTTCAAATCCGGCCTCAGCCACTTCCCAGCTGTGTGACCCTGGGCAAGTCACTTGACCCCCATTGCCTACCCTTACCAATCTTCCACCTATAAGTCAATACACCGAAGTTAAGGGTTTAAAATAAAACAAAACAAAACAAAACAAAAAACTGGACAACAGGCACACTTCATTCATCTGGGTTTCCCTGTGTCAGCTGTTGGGGTGCACGAATTAGGGGGAGTCGGGGATGTCAATGAGAAGGCCACAGCAGTCAGCACAAATGCATCCACTAATGTGAGCACTCAGAAGACCTCGTCGTCAGGATATCCTCCTTGACAGTGATCTGCACTTTGCCTCCCTATTTTACACCTCATTTTATATCCATAAAGAGATCACTAAAAAATTTACAGCAATGGTTACACTTATCAAAGGATCTGGTAGGAGCTTAACATATCCATGGGAGACCTTTGTTTCCCCTCCCTCCCTCCCTCTCCCTCAGTCTCTCTGTCTGTCTCTCCCTCTCTCTCTCTCTCTCCTCCCTTCTCTTCTTTCTCTCTCCCTCCCTCTTCTTCTCCCTCTCTTTTCCTCTTCCTCTCCCTTTCCCTTCTCTCCCTCCCTCTCTCTCCCTCTCCCACTC
>NW_025376681.1:0-2865 GCF_016433145.1 Gracilinanus agilis
CCCATCCAGAACCCTCCTTTTCTAGCCACATACAAGCTGGAGGGCCCCAAGGTAAGGCTGGCTCAAAAAGGGGCTTTCCTCTAGGGCTGGCCCATTATCATTCTGGGATCATTTGGCTCATTTTTTGTACTCTAAAAGGGAGAAAATTGGGTCTGGCCAGTTTGCTTAGCCTTTTTTCTCCCATCATCCTTCACAACCAGCTCTGCCCCTTCTCTATCTAACTCCCTCCTCCACTTCGAGGTCTGTCCCCTTCCTCCCCCAGTTCTGTTTCCTCCTTCCCTTCTGACCCTCCTCCTCGCTTCGGTCCCCCCTGCTGCCTTCCAGGTCCCAACTCTTTCTTGTCCCTCCTGCTGTCTCCTGTAGCTCTCCTCAGGTCAGTCCCTTCCTTTCTCCCCACATCTGCCCCTTTCTCTCCTTGTGTCCTCTCCTCCTGTCGCTCCCTGCCTCTTCCCAGCGGTGTCTCCTGTTGCTCCCTTCTTGCCTCCCTCCCCCTAGGTCTATCTTCTCCAGCAAACCGCGCCCCCCTCTCCCATCCCCTCAGCCAGGTCTATCTTCTCCCGCAACCAGCCCTTCCCGGTCTATCCCCACTTGCCCTCCTCCAGGTGTTGCCTCCTGGCTCCCCGTTCCCCGTCTGCTCCCTCCCTCTCCCCCAGGGCCCGAGCGCACCAGACGAAATAGAGGAGGATGAGGAGCTGCACTGTGCAGTAGATGAAGCCCAGGTTCCGGTTCTTCACCACGATCACCTTGGGGGTCTCGTAGTCCCAGAAGCCCCAGAAGACATTCCAGCAGCTCTTGGCCATGTGCCGGGCCGAGCGCTCCTTCTCAGGGGCTTCTGGCTCGGGGGTAGCCATGAGAAAGTGGGGCTCTGGGGCCCCGGTCCCCTGCCTCGCCTCTGCTGAGCCCGGGGCACAGGAGCCCCCCACTCCCGGGGCCTGCGAGCCCAGAGCCGTCTGGGGCAAGGGCCGCTCGCCACCCGCGGAGCAGACTCTGAGCTTCCCAGCACACTGGCTGGTCACTCCTCCGGGGATGGGGGGGGAGGGGGGAGAGGAGTTGCCCGCGGCAGCCACGCCCCCTCCTAACCAGTCCGGCCCCCACCCTCCCGCCAGGTCGCCTCTTTAGGCACCCCCTCCCCACCTTCCCCACCCCGGGCCCCACTTAAGGTTTGCAGAGCACTTTACAAATATCTCATTTGATTCTTGTAACAACCATGTGAGGTAGGTGCTGTTATTATCCCCATTTTACAGATAAGGCAATGGAGGTAAACATGCTAATAGAGTTACCCTAGGTTATATAGCTAGCAAGTGTGTGAAACCATATTTGAACTTGAATCTTCCTGAATCCAGGACCAGCACTCTACCGACAACTAATAATAACAGATAATAATAATACTATTTACATATTAATAATATGTAATAATATTTACAACGAATAATAATACTTCTATATTATTTTAAGGTTGGCAAAGAATTTTACATATTTACATGCTCAATGTCCCTGAGGGATAAGTGCTATTATTAGCCCTATTTATCAATGGGGAAATAGAGGCACAGAGAGTTTAAGGGACTTGCGGAAGACCATACAGTTAGGGAATATCTGAGGATCTGAAACAAAGTCTTCCTGATTCCAAGTCCTATGCTCTACTCACTGCACTACCTAGTTGCCTTTGATTTGCCCTGATCCTGAGAAAGTGAGTTTGAGTAGCCATAAAGCCGAGGATAAGGAAAGAGAAAGGCTAAATTGGACCTGGATAGATAAAAAGAATAAACAGAGCAGAGTCTGGTCTATTCAAAGGAGTTAATGACAAAGAGATACAGAGATGATTCATAGATGATAGATGGATAGAGAGAAAGATAATAGATATGGATAGATGGGTAGATCATATATATATGAGAGAGTGAGAGAATTCCTATTCATGTGGCATCTCCTTAACCAGCAGCTTTGTTCCCTGGCAAGCTAAAATCTTTTATCCCCCACTTTAGATTTCTGCTCTTTAGGAGGTTTTGTCTTCCCCTATTAGAAAGTAAGCTTAAAAGCTTTTCTTGTTTTATTGTACCTGCATTCCCAGCGCTCAGCACAGTGCCAGGTACATTATAAGTGTTTAATATCATTTATTAATTATAATTAATTATAAATGCTCTCTCAATAACTATCAAACATTTATTAAGCATTTAGTATACAGTAGGCACCATGCTAACCACTAAGGCAAGGGTCGGCAACCTTTTTGGCCGTGAGAGCCATAAACGCCACATTTTTTAAAATGTAATTTCTTGAGAGCCGTAAAGTGCTCACAGTGCGGCTCCTGCAGAAAGAACCATATCTGGCCCTCAAAAGAGCCAGATTTGGCTTGAGAGCCATATGTTGCTGACCCCTGCACTAAGGGGTAATAGAGATATATATCAGATGCCATCACTCCTTCCTGCCTAGGGCTAAATTCTTTTAGGGGGCATAGTCCTGGATGTCAGCCACAAATCTCCACCTAATTTTCCATTCCATAAGTGTTTTCCAAAGGAGCACATATTAGGAATTTGTCCATTTCACTGTTGTTTCTGTGGCAGAGTCCTAGAAAAATGGAATCCAAAGGGCCAACTGGCTTGCTTTAGGGTGCTAATAATACCAAATTGTTGGGTTTCATCCCAGTAAAGGTTCTATTTTCTCTTTACTATTAGGAAGCAATTCAATCAACACCACAAATCCCAGTCTTCATTTGTTTTTGTTTGTTTGTTTTTTTTGTGGGTTTTTTTTGTTTTTTTAACATTCTTTTTATCAAGCTACCACACTGAGATGGAAGATAAGATATTGGTCTTATCCACACAAGATTAAAACATTCCTTATGAAAAGACTTGTACAAAAATATTTATAGCTGCA
>NW_025376682.1:0-2178 GCF_016433145.1 Gracilinanus agilis
TTGTGGAAAACAACATGTGCATGTACAGCAGGAAAAAAAAAAGTTAATAGAAGCCAGTAAAACCCGAGTTCAAATCTAGCCACAATGTGACCCTGGGCAAGTCACTTAACCAGTGTTTGCTTTAATCTACTGGAGAAGGAAATGGCAAATTGCTCCATTATCTTTGCCAAGAAAACCCATAATAGAGTCATGAAGAGTTGGACATGACTGAAATGACTGAACAAAAACAATAGATGGTAATTTTGGCAAGGAATGCCCTCTAGCGGGCTGCCCCAAGTGATATATATAGTAGTCACTTCGATCCTGCAAGGGTTCAAGCACAGACTGGATTAACTTGTTCAGTTCCTTTCTGTTCGTGAGGGTCGTGAGAGGAATTTGTACTTCCCGTGGGATTTAGGTCAGCTGCCCTCATAGGCCTGTAGTCAGATTTGATGAGATGAGGAAGGGAAGACACCATATAAGCACCAGTTATTGGAGCAAAGGATTGGGCTGCAGAGTTTAGAAGGCTTGGAGTATGGGCCAGAGACACAACTGCACATCTAGCATCTAGGACTCACCTACTAAATACTGCACAACGAAAAGGGGGGAAACACAGTTTCTACCATTAGAGAGGCTGTTGGCCAACACTGGATGGATTTTTTCCCTTCTAGCTTAATCCAAAGAGAAGCCACCTCAGTGGACATGGGATCTCACTATCTATCCCTGCCTCCACCAGCATCAATCACTGATCAATTGCCCCAGATGGAGGCAGGCAAACCAGCCTAGCTGAAGCAGCAATGGAGGTGGCATGTGCCAGGGAAGTCCAAACATGGCTTTGACCACTCCCTCCTCTCCAATCCTAATGGGGATAGCCTAGGACTCCAGGATAGACCAGGAGCTCTGGAAATAGCAGAGTCTTTCCTGCTTCTTTCCCAGACTCAAAAGCCACAACTGAAGGGAGCAATCCTTGTTGGAAGATGTGCTTACTCAGCAGCTTAAGTCTCTGCTCCTTAAGTCCCAGAAAAGAAGCTCTTGCTATCCAAATCCTCAGCATTATCCAATGATTCAAGGTGAGAATGGACTTGATTTTATCAGTGGAAATGATATGAAAGAAAAGACTTAAGGACTATAGGGACTTTCCATCTGCCTGGCAGTGGAACCCTCCTTGGTACGTTGTCTCCCCCATTAGAATGTGAGATTCCTAAGAGGCAGAACTATGTTTTCTATTAGTATTTAAATGCTTAACAATTTTTTTCATTCATCCATTCAGCTGGATGTAAGAAAAACTTCCCAGCTAGGTGACTCAGTGGCTAGAATGCTAGATCTGAAGTTAGGAAGATCTGAATTCTAATCCTGCCTCAGACACTTACCAGCTGTGTGACCCTGGGCAAGGCACTTGACTCTGTTGGCCCTAGTTTCTTCATCTTTCAAAAGAGCTGAAGAAGGAAATGGCAAACCAACCCAGTATCTTTGCCAAGAAAACCACAAATGGGACCATGAAGAGTAGGACAGGACTGAAATGACTGAACAACAATTAAAATGTGTAAAGGATCTTCTTTGGGAGGTGATGAACTCCCCATCACTGGAAGTATTCAAGTACAAGCTAGATAAACACTTGTTAGGGATATTCTAGAGTGGACTCATGTTTGTGTAGGTTTTGGACCGGGAAGCCTAGGAAATCCCAAAGATTCTGAAATCTCAAAATATGAAGTCAAGGAGAATGAAGTCATAGTCATTTGTTGTTGCTCTTCTGAGAACTCTGGGGATCAAAGGCTCCCATTGCATTTAGGCTTGGTCATCAAAGGACTCTTTCCAGGAAAGGAGAGGTCCTCTCTGTCCACATAGCGATGGGACTTTGGTGACCATCAACCTTATTCAAAGAATTAACCAGCCGAGTTTCCAAATGCAGCTGGTGGGGGAAGACTGTCAGACTTTCAAAGGAAAATGTTAGCTTTCTTATCTTGGCCAAGATCCTGGAAAGTATAGAAAAAGGGATGTTTGTTTTTTTGAAGGGAAGGCAAAGGGTTAAATAGTTGAATGATTAAATTGTTCTGTTTTCTCTCAGGGTGTTTGGAACTCACTCTATTGATAAAATAATTGTATGGAAATGTGGGTGACAGCTTCTTCCACTCTTCTTCCCTTCCTTCCTTCTTTCCTTCCTTCCTTCCTTCCTTCCTTCCTTCCTTCCTTCCTTCCTTC
>NW_025376683.1:0-2309 GCF_016433145.1 Gracilinanus agilis
ATATATATATATATATATATATGTATTTCATCTAAATTCTGAATTTTTTGTAATTTTGGGGGGGAATGGGACCTCAAATTTTTTTTAAATTTAAACATTTATTAATAACCATTTTAACATGGTTACATGATTCATGCTCCTACTTTCCCCTTCACCCCCCGCACTCCCCACCCATGGCTGATGCACATTTCCACTAGTTTTGTCATGTGTCCCTGATCAAGACCTATTTCCAAATTGTAGGTGATTGCATTGGTGTGGTAGTTTCGAGTCCACATGCCCAATCATGTCCACCCCGACCCATGCGTTCAAGCAGTTGCTTTTCTTATATGTTTCCTCTCCTGCAGTTCTTCCTCTGAATGTGGGTAGCATTCTTTACCATAAATCCCTCAGAGCTGTCCTGGGTCACTGTATTGCTGCTGGTACAGAGGTCCATTACATTTGATTTTACCACAGCATATCAGTCTCTGTGTACAATTTTTTTTAAACCCTTATAACTTCTTTGTATTGGCTCCTTGGTGGAAGAGTGGTAAGGGTGGGCAATGGGGGTCAAGTGACTTGCCCAGGGTCATCCAGCTGGGAAGTGGCTGAGGCAGGGTTTGAACCTAGGACCTCCTGGCTCTAGGCCTGACTCTCACTCCACTGAGCTACCCAGCTGCCCCCATGTACAATGTTCTTCTGGCTCTGCTCCTTTCGCCCTGCATCAGTTCCTGGAGGTCTCTCCAGTTCACCTGGAACTCCTCCAGTTTATTATTCCTTTTAGCACACTAGTATTCCATCACCCACATATACAACAGTTTGTTCAGCCATTCCCCGAATGAAGGACATACCCTCCTTATCCAGTTTTTTGCCACCACAAAAAGTGCAGGTATAAATATTTTCTTACAAGTCTGTTTATCTATGATCACTTTGGGGTACAAACCCAACAATGGTAAGGCTGGATCAAAGGGCAGGAATTCTTTTATAGCCCTTTGAGCATGATTCCAAATTGCCAGCCAGAATGGCTGGATCAGTTCACTGATCAGTTTGACTGTTGATATGGTCAATTATGTGGATGGTTTTCCTAATGTTGAACCAACCTTGCATTCCTGGTATAAATCCCACCTGATCGTGGTGGATGATCTTCTTAATTACTTGCTGGAGTCTCTTTGCTAGTATTCTATTTAAGATTTTTGCATCTATGTTCATTAGGGAGATTGGTCTGTAGTTTACTTTCTCTGTTTTTGATCTCCCTGGCTTTGGAATCAGTACCATACTCGTGTCATAAAAGGAATTTGGTAGGACTCTTTCTTTGCTTATCATATCAAATAATTTGTATAGTATTGGGATTAGTTGCTCTTTGAATGTCTGATAGAATTCACTTGTGAATCCATCAGGCCCTGGCGATTTTTTCTTAGGGAGTTCTTTGATGGCTTGCTCAATTTCTTTTTCTGATATGGGATTATTTAGGTATTCTATTTCTTCTGCTATTAATCTAGGCAGTTTATATTTTTGTAAATATTCATCCATATCTCCTAAATTGTTATATTTATTACCATATAATTGGGTGAAATAATTTTTAATGATTGCCTTAATTTCCCCTTCATTAGAGGTGAGGTCTCCCTTTTCATCATTGATACTGTCAATTTGGTTTTATTCTTTCCGTTTTTTTATTAGATTGACTAGTACTTTGTCTATTTTATCTGTTTTTTCCAAAATACCAGCTTCTAGTTTTATTTATTAATTCAATAGTTCTTTTACTTTCGATTTTATTAATTTCTCCCTTGATTTTTAGTATTTCTAATTTAGTTTTCGTGTGGGGATTTTTAATTTGCTCGCTTTCTAATTTTTTGAGTTGCATGCCCAATTCATTAATCTCTGCCCTCCTTAATGTTTTAATATATGCACTCAATGATATAAATTTCCCCCTTAGTACTGCCTTGGCCGCATCCCACAGAGTTTGGTAGGATGTCTCATCATTGTCATTCTCCTCAATGAAATTATTGATTGTTTCTATGATTCCTTCTTTGACAAATTGGTTTTGGAGAATCATATTATTTAATTTCCAATTAGTTTTGATTTGCCTGTCCAGGTGCCCTTGCTAATTATTATTTTTATTGCATTATGATCTGAGAAGGTTACATTTATTATTTCTGCTCTTTTGCATTTCTTTGCAATGATTCTATGAACTATAACATGGTCAATCTTTGTGAATGTACCATGTGCAGCTGAAAAGAAGGTGTATTCCTTTTTGTCCCTATTTATTTTTCTCCACATATCAATTAAATCTAATTTTTCTAGGACTTCATTCACCTCTCTTACCTCTTTCTTAT
>NW_025376684.1:0-7741 GCF_016433145.1 Gracilinanus agilis
TCTCCCTCTCTCTCTCCCTCCTCTACCTCTCTCTCTCCCTCTCCCTCTCCTCTCCTTTTCTTTGCATTGGCTAGGCCCAATGCTTGCAATATTCTTTCTCCCAATTTTTAGACCCTGGTTTCCTTAAACACTAGTCTCGAGCACCACCTCCTTTAGGAGGCTTTTCCTGGCTCCCCACAACTGCTATGTTGTGACTCTTATTAGCTTGTGAGCCCTTTGAGGGCAGAGACTCATTTTGCTCATTTTTCAGGCTAAGTAGGTTACTCATAAGCAAAACAAACTCAAATGTTAGAGGGATTAAAAGGAAAGGAAGAAAGAGTAAAAGCCTGGGATTAAGGGCAAGCAAAATAAGGACAAAAGAACTGCAATAGACTGTTTCACTTAGGAGATCTTTGTCAAGATGAAGGTGGGAGCCAAGAAAGGAGAAAGGACAAGAGGATAGGATGGAGAGAAACCAGTAAGTCATAGTTATAACTCTGAAAGTGAATAGGATGCATTTGTCTTTAAAATGGAAGAAGGGAGCAGAATGGATTAGAAGGCAATTAGAAAACAATTTATGAGGAACAGACTTGAAACACAAAAATTCAGAGACTGGAAATGAGGAACTAGAGCAAAGTCTCTTATTCAGCCGAACTAGCCCCCAAATGGGGTAGCGATCATAATTTCAGTTAGTTCAGTTGTGGCCAACTTGTTTATGACGCCTTTTGGGGTTTTCTTGGCAAAGATCCTGGAGTGACTTGCTATTTCCTTCTCCAGCTCATTTTATAGAGGAGGAAACCGAGGCCAACAGGTTTAAGTGTATCTTTCCCAGGTCACATGGCTAAGGAGATGGGAAATCCTGGGTTCAATTCTGGCCTCAGATACTTCCTAACTGTGTGATTGTGGACAAGTCATTTAACCCCAGTTGTCTAATCCTTACTGTTCTTCTGCCTTGGAACCAATGCAAAGTATCAATTCTAAGACAAAAGGTAAGAATTTTTAAAAAAAGAAAGGAATTGATATATTGGTCAGCTATACGTTGTACCTTTACCAGAAATCGACCAAATAATTGTGGCATAAAAAAACCTCACCAAACCATGTAGAAGAGCCAAAATGCTAAAAACAACATTCATCCCAGGGCAATATAAATTATGTTCAATAAACAGCTTGTAAAAATGAATTAAAATGAACTGGAAACTAAATAACACAATGCTAAAGAACTGGTGAGTCAAAAAATTATAGAAACACCAGAATACTTTATCAAAGAAAATAATAATAATATGCTAATGAACCAAAACATGTAAGACATAGTTAAAAGTGGTACTGAGGGGAAAGTATGCATATCTAAACACTTTCATAAACAAAAGAGAACATGTCAGTTGGACATAAAATTAAGAAAACATGAACAATAACAAATACAAAGTAGAAATTCTATAGTATAAGGAGAAATGAATAAAATTGAAGACAAAAAGACCATGGTATTGATAAATAAAAGGAACTGGTCATTTGGGAGTAGGGGAAGAAGAACTCTAATAAAATAAATAGATAAAAATGATTTTTAAAAAGAGAGGAAAATTTGAGTAATTAGAAGTTTGTCAGAGGTTTTTGTTATAAAGATTTTTTCCCCAATTTGTTGCTTCCCTTCTAATTTTGGAGGCATTGGTTTTGTTTGTACAGAAACCTTTTAATTTAATGTAATCAAAATTATTGTACATTTTGTAATTTTTTCTAACTCTTGCTTGGTCTTAAAATCTTTCCTTTCCCAAAGATCTGACAAATACACTATTCTGTGTTCATCTAATTTGCTTATAGTTTCCTTCTTTATATTCAAGTCATTCACCCATTCTGAATTTATCTTGGTATAGGGTGGGAGATGTTTTTTTTTTTAATTTAAAATTTTTATTTTATTTTGAATATTTTCCCATAGTTAAATATTTCATGTTCTTTCCCTTTCCCCCAACTCCTCCTCCCCAGCCGACTCACAATTCCACGGGGTTTTACATGTATCATTGATTAAGATCTAATTGCATATTATTGATAGTTGGACAAGAGTTATTGTTTAGCGTCTACCTCCCCAATAATATCCCCATCAGCCCATGTGTTCAAGAAGTTGTTTTTTTTCTGTGTTTCCATTCCTCTAATTCTTCCTCTGAATGTGGGTAGCATTCTTTCCCATAAATTCCTCAGAATTGTCCTGGGACAATACATTGCTGCTAGTACAGAAGTCCATTACATTTGATTTTACCACAGTGTATTGGTCTCTGTGTACAATGTTCTCCAGGTTCTGCTCCTTTCACTCTGCATCAGTTCCTGGAGGTTATTCCAGTTCACATGGAATTCCTCCAGTTTATTATTCCTTTGAGCACAGTAGTATTCCATCACCAGAAGATACCACAATTTGTTCAGCCATTCCCTAATCAAAGGACATTCCCTCATTTTCCAATTTTTTGCCACCACGAAGAGCACGGCTATAAATATTTTGTACAAGTTTTTTTCCTTATTGTCTCTTTGGAGTATAAACCAAGCAGTGCTATGGCTGGATCAGAAGGCAGATAGTCTTTTAAAGCCCTTTGGGCATAGTTCCAAATTGCCATCCAGAATGATTGGCTCAATTCACAACTCCACCAGCAATGCATTAATGTCCCAATTTTGCCACATCCCCTCCAACATTCACCACTTTCCTTTGCTGTCAAATTAGCTAATCTGCTAGGTGTGAGGTGGTACCTCAGAGTTGTTTTGATTTGCATTTCTCTAATTATAAGAGACTTAGAACACTTTTTCATGTGTTTGTTGATAGTTTTGATTTCTTTATCTGAAAATTGCCTATTCAGTCCCTAGCCCATTTATCAATTGAGGAATGGCTTGGTTTTTTGTAAAATTGAATTAGCTCCTCATGTATTTGAGTAATTAGACTTTTGAGTTTTTTGTTATAAATTTTTTTCCCCAATTTGTTGCTTCCCTTCTAATTTTGGTAGCATTGATTTTGTTTGTACAAAAACTTTTTAGTTTAATATAATCAAAATTATTTATTTTACATTTTGTAATTTTCTCTAACTCTTGCTTGGTTTTAAAATCTTTCCTTTCCCAGAAATCTGACAAGTATACTATTCTGTGCTCGCCTAATTTACTTATAGTTTCCTTCTTTATATTCAAGTCATTCATCCATTCTGAATTCATCTTGGTGTAGGGTGTGAGATGTTGATCTAAACTAATCTCTCCCATATTGTTTTCCAATTTTTCCCAGCAGTTTTTGTCAAATAGTGGATTCATGTCCCAAAAGTTGGGCTCTTTGGGTTTATCATACACTGTCTTGCTGATGTCATTTACCCAAAGTCTATTCCACTGATCCTCCCTTCTGTCTCTTAGCCAGTACCATACTGTTTTGATGACTGCTGCTTTATAGTATAGTTTAATATCTGGTACTGCTAGGTCCCCCTCCACTTTTTTTTTCATTATTTCCCTTGATATTCTTGAACTTTGTTATAATTTTTTCTGATTCAGTAAAAAAGGTTTATGGTAGTTTGATAGGTATGGCACTAAATAAATAGATTAATTTGGGTAGGATGGTCATTTTTATTATTTAGCTTGTTCTACCCATGAGCGATTGATGTTTTTCCAATTATTTAGATCTAGTTTTAATTGTGTGGAAAGTGTTTTGTAGTTGTGTTCGTATAATTCCTGTGTTTGTTTTGGCAGATAGATTCCTAAGTACTTTATACTGTCTAGGGAGATTTTTAAATGGTGTTTCTCTTTCTACCTCTTGCTGCTGTGATGTGTTGGAAATATATAGAAATGCTCATGATTGATGTGGGTGTATTTTGTATCCTGCAACTTTGCTAAAGTTGTTGATTATTTCCACTAACTTTTTAGTTGATTCTCTAGGATTTTTTAAGCAGACCATCATATCATCTGCAAAGAGTATTAGCTTGGTTTCCTAATTGCCTACTTTAATCCCTTCAATTTCTTTTTCTTCTCTAATTGCTACTGCTAGTGTTTATAGTATAATGTTAAATAATAGAGGAGATAATGGGCATCCTTGTTTCAAGCCTGATCTTATTAAGGAGGCTTCTATTTTATCCTTATTGCATGTGATGCTTGTTGATGGTTTTAGGTATATACTGTTTATTATTTTTAGGAAAGGTCCTTCTTTTCCTATACTTTCTAGTGTTTTCAATAGGAATGGATGCTGTATTTTGTTAGGCTTTTTCTGCATCTTTTGAGAAAAAACTTGAGGACCAGATGGATTTACAAGTGAATTTTATTACTCAAATGTTCCTGTTCTACATAAGCAGTTTGCAAAGTTGAGAAAAGGAGGCATCCTTCCAATCACTCTTTATAATGAAAGCATGTTTTTAAACCAGGAAGAGAGAAAGCTAAGAAAGAAGACTATAGACTAATATTCCTAATGAACACAGATGCAAACGTTTTCAATAAAATATTAACAAAAAGGCCATAACATTGTGTTGGAAAGGTCACACTATGACCAGGTTGAATTCATTCTAGGACTGCTTCTCCTTCCAGAATCTTCTCCCAGGATCTGTGTCTAAATTCTCTTCCTTTCCTCTTAAAGGCAATTTTTTCCCTCTCCCTTATCCCCTTACCCTTACAGTAGATCTAGAATGAATCATACACTAATAGTAGCATTCTAAAGAAAAATGGCTTTGAAGGATTTTGAACTCTGATCCATGCGGGGATAACCATTGGTTCAGAAGAATGAAGCTAAAACACATCACGTACTTGTAGAAAGAGGCGATGAACGAAGCGCGCATTTCTGGTTATGGCCCGGGAGGGGATTTGTCTTGTCAGACTAGGCAGCATGTTGAGGACTTGCTTTTTCTTTTCTGTGTCCAGTTTGGGAGGGCAGGGGGAGAATTGAGTATGACCGATGAATAAAGGGGGAATGTATGCTGCGCTGTGCCACATTGTAACGTAGTTTACTTTCGGGCAGTGTGTTTGCTTGCTAGCCACAGGGACGGCGTACACGGCACCATTTCGGTGCACTGCTAGATGGGATAGGATTGCTATTAAGATTACCGCTACTGGCAGTGAATGGCAAGGAAGGCGACCACCATCTGTACTCTTGAGTGTTTGCACTTCTAAAATCCTCATACTACTCAGACAAGTTAACAGTGGCAGAAGATTTCAGGCAGTATGGGAGGCTTCCGAATAGGCAGTTACCTAGGTCGGGGCGAGGCTGATGCCTCCTGCTCTGCCTGCCATAGGATGCTCTGGGCTGTGCTTTCACTAATGCCCCTCACCCTTGCAGCTCTCTCCTAGCTTCCCACTGGAGAATAATATATCTACTGGCAGTTCTGCCTCATGGAACTCAGTTGCAGCTTTGCTGCTATTCAGTAGGAGCAGGAGGGAAAAAAACAGTGACTGAACCATGCTGGGCACAAATTTACTTTTACTGAGAGGCTCTTGTGCTACTTGGACACGTCCCCCTCGGTTCCATTGCATATTGGGAAACCAGTGCTCATTCTATTTGAATGGGATCTTGTTTCTTCTGTTCCTCTGTTGGAATCTTAATTGAAAAGGACCCCAGAATTAATCTTGTTCAACACCTACATTTCTCTAAAGAGAAATCTTCTCAATAATGCTTTTGACAAGCAGTCAACTAAGAAGTTTAGTGAGGAGAGGGACTTAACCAGCTTAAAGAGCCAGCCTACTCCAGTGTTGGGGAGTTCTGGGTGGAAGATTTTCCCAAGATTGAATTGAAGTCTCCCTCTTAGCACCTGCCATTCTTTCTGAAACATGCAGGGCAGAAAATGGGGGCCTTTCGACTTACCTGCTCATTAGTGGCAGTTGGTGTTGGTTCCAACAGAAATAGGACAATCTGTCTTCCACATGACAGCTGTGAAGAAAAAAGATTTTATTGATTTTTTTTGGTCTTTATGTCACTTAGATTTACTGATGTCTTTTTCCCCTCTCCTCACCTAGAACCATCTGTTATAACAAACGCTTAAAAACACATCAGAGGAAGAAGGGCAGCAGAGTTATTGAAGACCATCTGAAGACATTCTGGGCAGGGTTCTCCATGTGCGAATCCTAAACTCTGATAAGGAACAGAGAGAGTTTTCCATAACTCTTCTTTGGGGCTAAACTTGTCGTTTATATTTGTGCAGTATTCACTTTGTAGTCGTTGGTGGATTGTTAGTAATAATAATAATAATAGAAGCTAGAACTTATATTGTGATTTCTATATGGTTTCTCATCCAAGTCTTAGCAGTATTGTGAGATCATTATTATCATCATCTTTTATTTTCCTGAAACAGATTAATAAGTGTTTTTGCCAGGGTCTTACAGCTAGTAAGTGTGTGAGGCAGCATTTGAACTTGGGACTTTCTCAGGCTCGCCATCTAGCCATTGCACCAGTCATGCTGCTTTCTTGGTTCTGTTTACTTCAGTTTGTGTCAGTCTTTACATGCTTTTACATTCATCTTGCTCATTGTTTCTTCACGTACCACACTTTGTTTAACCATCTTCCAAGAGATGGGCTTCTACCTTGTTTCTAATTCTTTGCTACCATAAGATGTGCTGATATAAATATTTCAGTGTAGATATAGCCTTTAATTTTGTCAGTGACTTCCTTGGAGTATAATCTCTACATTAAAGAATGTGAATATTTTAGTCACTTTATTTGCATAATTTCAAATGATTTTCCAGAATGAACGTTTCAGTTTGCCACAATACCAACAATGCATTAGTATGTTTGCCACAACAGCTCTCTAAATCTTGAAGGTGGCTATCATGCTCCCCCAAGTCTTTTTTCTTGCTAAATGGCCCTCGTTTCTTCAACTACTCTTCTTCTCTCTCATAGTTTTCAGTTCCTTCCTAAGGTATGGATCCCAGAACTGAAATATTCCAGACCTTGGTCTGACCAGAGCAGGGTCAAATCAAGTCAACAAATGTTTATTAAGCAGCGTCTTTGTGCTTAAACACAGTTCTTGTCCTCAAGGAGGTATTGAGAATTAATATCATTTATTTTTATTTTTTAAATTTACTTATTTTTAAGTCTTTTCCATGGTTCCATTCGTGTTCTCTCCTTCCCATCTTACATCCCCCCTTCCAGAGCTGACAAGCAATTCCACTTGGTTAGACATGTGTTATCAGTCAATACCTATTATTATTCATTTTTGTAATAATTTTTTAAAAAGAAAAACCCCCAATCCCAGATAAACCAGTGATAAATCATATGCTTTCCTTCTCTGTTTCTGCTCCCACAGTTCTTTCTCTGGATGTGGGTAGCATTCTTTCTCACAAGTCCTGGATCATTGCATTGTTGTTAGTAGCAGAGTCGATTACATTTGATTGTTGCTATAATTTTTTACTTTCTGTGTACAATGTTCTCCTGATTCTGCTCCTTTCATTCCGCATCAGTTCCTGGAGGTTGTTCCAGTTCACATGGAATTCCTCCAGCTCATCATTCCTTTCAGCACAATAGTATTCCATCATCAGCATATAACCACAATTTTTTTTATTTATTTTTTAGCATTTATTAATAATCATTTTTAACATGATTACATGTTTCATGCTCCTATTTTCCCCTTCACCCCCCGCACTCCCCCCACCCATGGCCGACGCACTTTTCCACTGGTCATGTGTCCTTGATCAAGACCAATTTCCCAATTGTTGGTGGTTGCATTGGTGTGGTAGTTTCGAGTCCACACCCTCAATCATGTCCGCCCCGACCCATGCGTTCAAGCAGTTGCTTTTCTTATATGTTTCCTCTCCTGCAGTCCTTCCTCTGAATGTGGGTAGC
>NW_025376685.1:0-6850 GCF_016433145.1 Gracilinanus agilis
TTTTTTTTTCCTTTGAATCAACCTATATCTGCTTTTAAGTGACTATAGAATTTATTAACAATAACAGGTAATTAAAAAACATTTAAAAATATTTAAATAATCTGTGATAGCTGTGAGAAAATTGTTACCTCCAATCATAGGTTGCAGCTGCTCATCTCTCCATGGTAAGGTGGATCAGTGGATAGAACAATGAAACTGTACTCAGGAAGACCTAAGGTCAAATTTGGCCTCAGACACTTAACCAGCTGTGTGACTCTAGACAATTCATTTTTACCTTTGTCTACCTCAGTTTCCTCATCTGTAAAATGAGGATAATAGTGCCCACTTACCTTACAGGATTGTTATAAGGATCCAATGAGATGATGTGTGCAAAACTTTGCAGATTGAAAAAATGCTCTATAAATTCTATTTCTTTTTATTCTCCTCTTTTAGATATCTTGAGGATAAACTCCAAATTGTCCTAAAAAATGTGTTTATTCCATCTTGGACTCCTTCTGTGAATTCTTGATCTGTTTTACTTTTCTCTTTTAAAGTTACACCTGTTAAATCAATGTTCTTAGATTGTATAAAGATTAACCCTTCCTCCCCTTTCCCACTTTTTGGAGACTTTTTGGGCAAGGAGATCTCCCTGACTTATTCTAGCAAGAAGTATAAATGATGACTACTAGATCCAATTCTATTGCTGAATGGCACCTAATTTTTTTTACCTTTTTTTCTGATGTGTGCTGGTTCATCATTCCTCAGAGGGCCTGGCAGTCTCCTGCTACCCAGGTTTATCATTTTGAATCCAGTTTTAATGTGGACATCTGATCAGCTTTAGTCTTATGGAAATCCAGAGCTCCCAACCTCAACCTCCCCAGCAGCAGAGACTAGAGGTATGAGTCACCATATCCAGCTAAAACTAGAATCCTTTGCACCCCTGCATCTTTTTTTACTACTCTGATACCCTGAATGTAAAAGCAAAAAGGACTGAGAGCTGCTCTATAGTTTTCTTTGTTTCATTTTTCTAAAGCAATAAGATGGCACCTTCATCCTTCTGTCTCTTCAATCTGGTTCCAAAATAAAAAGAATGAAAAGAAAAGAACTATAAACTATGAAAAGATCTTTAATGATACATCACGGTCAAATAATTCATCACCCCTAATGTGTTTGCTGCTGACTTAGCTAGCTCTGGACAACAGAAAGGCAGAATCATACAACTTAAAAGTTGAGAAGAGAGTTCAGAAGCTATCTCATTTAATCCAAATCTGATGAAAGATGCCCAACTCAACATGTCTAACAAATCCAGACCTTTTCAATAAGTGGGGAATACTCCTTATATCTCAAGGTAATGAATTCCATTTTAGGAGTGCTCCAATTGGTAGATAAATGGGTACATTTATGGGATAAATAAAGAAGATTGAAGGTAATCTTAGAAGGAAGGTACTTAGAGGAAGAGGAACCTGGAAAGACCTCCTGCAGAAGGTGGGCTTTGGACTGAGTCATGAATGAAACTCGGGAACCTCGAAATCAGCTATCCTGAAATCACAGAATTTTTGAGTTGTCAGGAACCTTGGAAGCTTTGTCATCCAAGCCACCTCTGAACAAGAATCCTTTTTCTTTTTTAAACCCTTACCTTTCACCTTAGAATCAATACTAAGTATTGGTTCCAAGGTGGAAGAGCAGTAAGGGCTAGGCAATGGGGGTTAAGTGACTTGCCCAGGGTCACACTGCTAGGAAATGTCTGAGGCCAGATTTGAACCTAGGAACTTCCATCTCTAGGCCTGGCTCTCAAACCACTGAGGTACCCAGCTGCCCCCCTAAGAATCCATTTTGCAAAATAGCAGATGAGAGATGTTAATTATTTGAAGACCTTCAATGAAAGTACTTCCTGAGGCTGCTCCTTCCACACAATGATGGCTCTAGTCAGAAGAAAATGTTTTTGTTCTGTAAAGACAAACTTTGCCTCTAAATCTTCTTTCCTAAAAACCAAATATCCTTACTTCCTTCAACTCATCCATATATGTCATGACTGTGAAGACTTATACCATATATTTTTTAAACTCTTACCATCTGTTTTAGAATCAATACGAAGTAGATGGATCAATGGAATAGAGTAGGGGTAAATGACTTCAGTAAGCTAGTGTTTGATAAACCCAAAGATCCCAGTTTTTGGGACAAGAACCCACTATTTGACAAAAACTGCTGGGGAAATTGGAAAACAGTATGAGAGAGATTAGGTTTAGATCAACATCTCACACCCTATACAAATATAAATTCAAAATGGGTAAATGACTTAAATATAAAGAGTGAAATCATAAATAAATCAGGTGGACATAGGTTAGTATACCTGAAGATCTGTGGGAAAGGAAGGAATTTAAGATCAAGCAAGAGATAGAGAACATTGCAAAATGTAAAATGAATGACTTTGATTATATCAAATTAAAAAGGGGTTGTACAAACAAAACCAATGCAACCTATATTAGAAGGAAAGCAACAAGCTGAGAGATTTTTTTATAACAAAACTCTCTGACAAAGGTTTAAAATTTCCCAAATATATAAGGAACTAAGTCAAATCCACAAAAAAAAAAAAAAATCAAGGCATTCCCCAATCAACAAGTGGTCAAGGAATATGAATAGGCAGTTTTCACAGGATGAAATCAAAACTATCAATAAGCACATGAAAAAGTGTCCTAAATCCCTCCTAATTAGAGAAATGCAAATTAAAACAACTCTGAGGTACCATGTCACAACTATCAAATTGGCCAATATGGCAGCAAAGGAAAGCAATAAATGTTGGAGGAGATGTGGCAAAATGGGGACACTAATACACTGCTGGTGGAGTTGTAAATTGTTCCAACCATTCTAGAGGGCAATTTAGAATTATGCATAAAGAGCTTTAAATGAATACCTTCCCTTTGAGCCAGTCATACCACTGCTGGGTTTGTACCCCAAAGAGATAATAAGGAAAAAGACTTGTACAAAAATATTTATAGATGTGCTCTTTGTAGTTGCAAAAAACTGGAAAATGAGAGGGTGTCCATTGATTGGGGAATGGCTGAACAAATTGTGGTATCTGTTGGTGATGGAATACTATCGTGCTGGAGGAATTCCATGTGAACTGGAAAGACCTCCAGGAATTGATGCAGAGCGAAAGGAGCAGAACCAGGAGAACATTATACAGAGACGGATATACTGTGGTACAATCCAATGTAACAGACTTTTCTACCAGCAGCAGTGCAATGATCCAGGGCAATCCAGAGGGACTTATGAGAAAGAATACTATCCACATCCAGAGAAAGAACTGTGAAAATGGAAATGCATTAGAAAAAGATATGATTGATCTTGTAATGTATTAAGGATATGATTAGAGTTTTGAAATTAAAGGATCACTCTACTGCAAATATGAATAACATAGAAATATGTTTTGAACAATGATACATGTATATCCCAATGGAATTGCTTGTCAGCTTTGGGAAGAGGGAGGAGGGAGGGATTATGAATCATGTAACCATGGAAAAATATTAAAAAAAAAAAAAAAGAAAAAACCTGGAAAGACTTACATGAACTGAAGCAGAGAGAAATAAGCACAACAAATACTATACACAGTGAAAGGAATACTATACAATGAGCAGCTAGGAATAACAGATATTCTGAGCAATACAATGATCTGAAACTATTCCCAAGAATTCATTATAAAAAATGCCATTTGCTTCCAGAGAAAAAGAACAGATAGATTCTGAATTCAGACCAAAGAAAACTTTTTTTACTTTCTTTATTAATTTTTTTTATTTGTTTTCTTCCACAAAAGTATTAATATAGGAAAATGTGATTACACATGTAAAATCGATATGAGATTGCTTACCATCTCAACAGGAGAGGTGGGGAGAGATTAGGAGGGTGTGGAGTGGGAGAGAAAGAATTCAAGGATTAATATTCTTTTTTAAATATTGGAAATTGTTTTTACATGTAATTGGGGGAAAAATATGGAATTTTTTTAAAAAAGAAAAAAAGAATCAATAAAAAATAATGATTCCAAAGCAGAAAAGGAGAAAGGGGTAGGCAATTGGGGTTAAGTGAGTTGTCCAGGGTCAGACAGGAAGTGTTTGAGGCCAGATTTGAGCCCAACTCCAGGCTTGACTCTCTATCCACTGCGCTACTAACTTGGCTGCCAATCTTTTTTTTTAAACATTTATTAATATTTATATTTTAGAAAAATTAACATGGTTACATGATTATGCTCTTACTTTCCCCTTCACCCCCCCGACCTGGCCCCCTCCCCTGGCCTATATGCATTTCCACTGGTTTTAACATGTGTCATTAATCAAGACTTATTTCCAAATTGTTGATAGTTGCTTTGGTGTGGTACTTTCCATTCCCAATCATGTCCTCATCAACCCATGTATTCAAGCAGTTGATTTTCTTCTGTGTTTCCTCTCCTGCAGTTCTTCCTCTGAATGTGGGTAGCATTCTTTACCATAAGTCCCTCAGAACAGTCCTAAGTCATTGCATTGCTGCTGGTACAGAAGTCCATTACATTCTATTTGTATATCAGTCTCTGTTCCTTTCGCTCTGCATCAGTTCCTGGAGGTCTTTCCAATTCACATGGAATTCCTCCAGTTTATTATTCCTTTTAGCACAATAGTATTCCATCCCCAGCATATACCACAATTTGTTCAGCCATTCCCCAATTGAAGGGCATGCCCTCATTATCCAGTTTTTTGCCACCACAAAAAGCTCGGCTATAAATATTTTTGTGCAAGTCTGTTTATCTATGATCTCTTTGGGGGTACAAACCCAACAATGGTATGGCTGGATCAAAGGGAAGGCATTCTTTTATAGCCCTTTGGACATAGTTCCAAATTGCCCTCCAGAATGGTTGGATCAGTTCACAACTCCACCAGTAATGCATCAATGTCCCAATTTTGCCACATCCCCTCCAGCATTCATTACTCTCCCCTTCTTTCATTTTAGCCAGTCTTCTAGGTGTGAGGTGGTACCTCAGAGTTGTTTTGATTTGCGTTTCTCTAATTATTAGAGATTTAGAACACTTTCTCATGTGATTATTGATAGTTTTGATTTCTTTACCTGAGAATTGCCTATTCATGTCTCTTGCCCATTTTTCAATTGGGGAATGGATTGATTTTTTATACAATTGCTTTAACTCCTTGTATATTTGAGTAATTAGACCCCTGTCAGAGTTTTTCCTTATAAAGATTTTTTCCCAATTTGTTGTTTCCCTTCTGATTTTGACTACATTGTTTTTGTTTGTACAAAAACTTTTTAGTTTAATATAATCAAAACCATTTAATTTATATTTTGTAATTTTCTCTAACTCTTGCTTGGTTTTAAAGTCTTTCCTTTCCCAGAGATCTGACAAGTATACTATTCTGTATTCACTTAACTTGTTTATAGTTTCCCTCTTTATATTCAAGTCGTTCACCCATTCTGAATTTATCTTGGTGTAGGGGGTGAGATGTTGTTCTAGACCTAATCTCTCCCATATTTTTTTCCAAATTTCCCAGCAGTTTTTGTCAAATAGTGGATTCCTGTCCCAAAAGTTGGGCTCTTTGGGTTTATCATACACTGTCTTGCTGATGTCATTTATCCCAAGTCTATTCCATTGATCCTCCTCTCTGTCTCTTAGCCAGTACCATATTGTTTTGATGACTGCTGCTTTATAGTATAGTTTAATATCTGGTACTGCTAGGTCCCCTTCCTTCACATTTTATTTCATTATTTCCCTTGATATTCTTGATTTTTTGTTATTCCAAATGAAATTTGTTATAGTTTTTCCTAATTCAGTGAAAAAGTTTTTTGGTAGTTTGATAGGTATGGCGTTAAATAGGTAAATTAATTTGGGTAGAATGGTCATTTTTATTACGTTAGCTGATCCTATCCATGAGCAACCAATGTCTTTCCAGTTGCTTAGATCTAGTTTTAATTGTTTGGAAAGTGATTTGTAGTTGTTTTCATATAATTCCTGTGTTTGTTTTGATAGATAGATTCCCAAGTATTTTATATTATCTAGGGTGATTTTAAATGGTGTTTCTCTTTTTACCTCTCGCTGCTCTAATGTGTTGGAAATGTAAAGAAATGCTAATGATTTATGTGCATTTATTTTTTATCCTGCAACCTTGCTAAAGTTGTTGATTATTTCTACAAGCTTCCTAGTTGATTCTCTAGGATTTTTTAAGTAGACCACCATATCATCTGCAAAGAGTGATAGCTTAGTCTCCTCATTGCCTATTTTAATACCCTCAATTTCCTTTTCTTCTCTGATTGCTACTGCTAGTGTTTCTAGTACAATGTTAAATAATAGAGGAGATGATGGGCATCCTTCTTTCACTCCTGATCTTATTGGAAAGGCTTCTAATTTATCCCCATTGCATATGATGCTTGTTGATGGTTTTAGGTATATACTGTTTATTGTTTTCAGGAAAGGTTCTTCTATTCCTATACTTGCCAGTGTTTTCAATAGAAATGGGTGCTGTATTTTGTCAAAGGCTTTTTCAGCATCTATTGAGATAATCATGTGATTTTTGTTTGTTAGATTGTTGATATGGTCAATAATGTGGATGGTTTTCCTAATGTTGAACCATCCTTGCATTCCTGGTATAAATCCCACCTGATCATGGTGGATGATCTTCTTAATTACTTCCTCAAGTCTCTTTGCTAGTATTCTATTTAAGATTTTTGCATCTATGTTCATTAGGGAGATTGGTCTGTAGTTTTCTTTCTCTGTTTTTGATCTCCCTGGCTTTGGAATCAGTACCATATTTGTGTCATGAAATGAATTTGGTAGGACTCCTTCTTTGCTTATTATATCAAATAATTTGTATAGTATTGGGATTAGTTGCTCTTTGAATGT
>NW_025376686.1:0-1940 GCF_016433145.1 Gracilinanus agilis
GGAAGGTCATTACATCCTGATTAAAGGCAGTATAAACAATGAGGAAAGAACACTGCTCAATATGTATGCACCAAGTGGCATAGCATCCAAATTCATAAAGGAGAAACTGGCAGAGCTCAAGAAGGAAATAGAGAGTAAAACCATAATAGTGGGAGATCTAAATATTCCTCTTTCAGATCTAGATAAATCAAACCAAAAAATAAATAAGAAAGAGGTAAGAGAGGTGAATGAAGTCCTAGAAAAATTAGATTTAATTGATATGTGGAGAAAAATAAATAGGGACAAAAAGGAATACACCTTCTTTTCAGCTGCACATGGTACATTCACAAAGATTGACCATGTAATAGGGCATAGAATCATTGTAAACAAATGCAAAAGAGCAGAAATAATAAATGTAACCTTCTAAGATCATAATGCAATAAAATAATAATTAGTAAGGGCACCTGGACAGGAAAATCAAAAACTAATTGGAAATTAAATAATATGATTCTCCAAAACCAATTTTTCAAAGAAGAAATCATAGAAACAATCAACAATTTCATTGAAGAAAATGACAAAGATGAGACATCCTACCAAACTCTGTGGGATGCAGCCAAGGCAGTACAGTACTCAGGGGGAAATTTATATCCTTGAGTGCATATATTAACAAATTAAGAAGGGCAGAGATGAATGAATTGGGCATGCAACTCAAAAAATTAGAAAGCAAGAAAATTAAAAACCCTGGATGAAAATTCAATTAGAAATACTAAATATCAAGGGAGAAATCAATAAAATCAAAAGTAAAAGAACTATTGAATTAATAAATAAGACTATAAGCTGGTACTTTGAAAAAACAGATAAAATAGACAAAGTACTGGTAAATCTAATGAGAAAAAGGAAAGAAGAAAACCAAATTGACAGTATCAAAGATGAAAAGGGAGACCTCACCTCTAATGAAGGGGAAATTAAGGCAATCATTAAAAACTATTTTGCCCAATTATATGGCAATAAATATAACAATTTAGGAGATATTGATGAATATTTACAAAAATATAAACTGCCTAGATTAACAGCAGAAGAAATAGAATACCTAAATAATCCTATATAAGAAATAGAAATTGAACAAGCCATCAAAGAATTCCCCAAGAAAAAATTGCCAGGGCCTGATGGATTCACAAGTGAATTCTATCAGACATTCAAAGAGCAACTAATCCCAATACTATACAAATTATTTGATATGATAAGCAAAGAAGGAGTCCTACCAAATTCCTTTCATGACACAAATATGGTACTGATTCCAAAGCCAGGGAGATCAAAAACAGAGAAAGAAAACTATAGACCAATCTCCCTAATTTACATAGATGCAAAAATCTTAAATAGAATACTAGCAAAGAGACTCCAGCAAGTAATTCAGAAGATCATCCACCATGATCAGGTGGGATTTATACCAGGAATGCAAGGATAGTTCAACATTAGGAAAACCATCCACATAATTGACCATATCAATTGTCTATCAAACAAAAATCACATGATCATCTCAATAGATGCTGAAAAAGCCTTTGACAAAATACAGCAGTCATTCCTATTGAAAACACTGAAAAGTATAGGAATAGAAGGACCCTTCCTAAAAATAATAAACAATATTTACCTAAAACCATCAACAAGCATTATATGCAATGGGGATAAATTAGAAGCCTTCCCAATAAGATCAGGTGTGAAACAAGGATGCGCATTATCACCTCTATTATTCAACATAGTACTAGAAACACTAGCAATAGCAATTAGAGAAGAAAAAGAAATTGAAGGTATCAAAATAGGCAATGAGGAGACTAAGCTATCACTCTTTGCAGATGATATGATGGTATACTTAAAAAATCCAAGAGAATCAACTAAGAGGCTGGTAGAAATAATCAACAACTTTAGCAAAGTGGCAGGATACAAAATAAATGCACATAAATCAT
>NW_025376687.1:0-1856 GCF_016433145.1 Gracilinanus agilis
GGCCATGTGACCTGTGGGCTTGTGCCTTCTCTCCTCTTTATTTGCAAAATTTAATTTTTACCTTACTTCTAAAAATAAACCGATTACCTGACATTGGGAGCTCTCCATCAGGCTTTGTGAAATGGGAACCTCTATCTCAACCCTTCTGCACCCTGCCCCACTACACACACATTTCTGCTTTGACCATTGCCAGTAGTAATAGGTTAGCACATTCATGACCACCAAATTCACTCACCAAGACCATCTTTTTCAAACTACATATTGAAGTAGCTCCTATTTGCCAAGCCCCACGCTAAGTACTGTGAGGATATACAAATTGTGTGACGTGGTCCCTGGTCTTGGGAAGCTCATGGCATTACTGAGAAGAAGCAGCTGGCATGTGAATAAATCCTGAATGGCATTAATAGATGTACAACAAGCAAACCAAGGATGACACGAGTCCTATTCTCTCATCTGCTCTTCAAACCACATCCACAGGGCTGTATTCTATGTACTGTAATAGGGGTATTTGGGAGATGGGATCTTCCTTTCCTTATAACAGTACCGCAGTTTAAGAAGCTCAGTATGAAACTGGAGCACATCCAGAAGATGACCCAGTGGGTGAGGGAACTCAAAACTATTCTTATGCAAAAGATTGCTGATTCTGGGGTCAGATGATCTCCATGCTTACTACCTCAATTTTCTAATCTGTAAAATGTGGAGATTGAATCAGAATTATCCAGGATTTGTAAACAGGAACTTTACCAAAAGCACTCAAGTAGATTTATTAAGGATAATGAATATCCAGGTGAAATGAGAATGGCATCCACTTAAAGTCCATTTAAAAAGGTCTCAGTTTCTCAAATGAATGAATGAATCACTCAAAGGTGTACATATAAGTGGATTAAACAGAGTAGACTGGTCAGGGGAAAGCTTTTTTTTAGGAGTATGTTGAAATGAGCACATTCATAAGCAAAAGAGAAGGAACCAATAAAAAGTAAACACATGGGGCAGCTGGGTAGCTCAGTGGAGTAAGAGTCAGTCCTAGAGACAGGAGGTCCTAGGTTCAAACCCAGCCTCAGACACTTCCCAGCTGTGTGACCCTGGGCAAGTCACTTGACCCCCATTGCCCACCCTTACCAATCTTCCACCTATGAGACAATACACCAAAGTACAAGGGTTTAAAAAAAAAAAAAAGTAAACACATAGGTAGCTTAATGAATAACGTACAAGGCCTAAAGATAAGAGGTCCTGAGTTCAAATTTGTCCTTACACACTTCCTAGCTGTGTGACCCTGGGCAGGTCACATAATCCAAATGTCTAGCCCTTACCGATACTAAGTACTGATTACAAAGCATAAGGTAAGAGTTTTGTTTTTGTTTTTGTTTTTTAAACAGGAAAAATTGCTGAGACAAGATGGGAAGGAATGGAATCAGAGAAACAGTTAGCCTTAGCAAAGAGCAGGCACACCTCATCTTTTGAAATAGGACAAGAAGAGGTTTTAACTTCTAATTTCTACCTTAGAATCAATACTGTGTATTGGTTCCAAAGCAGAAGAGTGGGAAGGGCTAGGCATTGGCGATTAAATGACTTGCCCAGGGTCACACAGCTAGGAAGTGTCTGAGGCCAGATTTGAACCGAGGACCTCCTATGTCCTCCTATGTCTGGGCCTGGATCTCTATACATTGAGCCACCTAGCTGCCCCAAGGTAAGGATTTTTTTTAATAGTAGCAAAGATACAGACCCATACTGGCATAGGGAGTTTCCTTGTCCAGGAGTTCTATTCCCTCTATCAGTGAAATTACAGATCCAATCCCTCTCCCTATGCTTTATATCTGTGACAGCGAACCTATGGCATGCATGCCAAAGATGGCACA
>NW_025376688.1:0-2604 GCF_016433145.1 Gracilinanus agilis
AGAGGCTGCATTTCCTCACCCCCTCCCTAGGCCTCTCTCCCTGCGGTAAAGCTGCGGTATCCCCCCCCATTCACCCAATCCCCTCTCAGTCACCCCGACCCCAATACGAAGGAAGCCAGGAAACGGGAGCCCCTCCCTGAGGACACGCACGCTCAGAATGGCTTCTGGGAGCTGGCCGAGGTGGAAAAGAAGGGGGAGGGGTCGCAGCGGGCAGGGACGAAACCTTGAAACTAGCCAACCTCGAAAGGCCCCCCACCCCCAACCGTGTGGAGGAGCTACAGACCCAGCCCGGAGCAGAAAGGCCTCCCAGAAGGGCCCGCATCCTTTCCCAAGCAATCCCATGAGCCTCAGTGAGGGGTCAACAAGACGAACTGTCTGGCTAGAGTCGGTAGCAGGTCCCTTGGGTTCTTTGTCACTGTTCCTAATGGCGAATGCTTAGAGCTTTCCTGGGGCTGGTGGGGGAGAAGGCTTGGATGGGGGGGGGGGCTCCTCCCTCAACCCCTTCCTGTCATCTTCCCAGATGTGGTTCGAGGGGCTCCTGCAAGGCCCAGGATTCCACTTGGCTTCCCACTGATTGAGCATTTCAGAGTGTCTTTTTGGCTGTTAAGCTTCCCTGCTTCGGGCCCCTTTTGCTCCACTGAATTTGTCCCTGGCAAATGAAGGCCCTTTTCTCAGGCACCCCAAATCCAGTGCGTAACTTTGCTCTGGGCTCATCTCTTTTTGCCAAGTGAAACACTTCCCTTTTGCAAAGGCTCCTAAGAGGCTGCGCTCCGGGGCCTGCTGGAATTCCTTTCCGCTGAGCTCGCCCCTAAGGTAGCAGGCCCTTCCGTCCTGCGGCTCCCTCCAGGCCTCTCGCTCTCTTAAGAACAGAGGCAGAAGGTTCTGCTCCGAAAAAGCCCTTTCCAGGCTCCTGAAGATGGCACTGGAGCACATGTGGGTGATGGGAAGGCCAAGAATCCCACTGCCATGGGGTGGAGCAGGACGAGAGGTCAGAAAGCAGAGGGAAGACGCCCATCCCCCAGAGCAACCTTGCCCGTGTCTGGGGGCAGAGGGAAAGGGGCCGGCTGACTCAAACCCTTACTCCCTCCCCAGTTTAGAAGGCCGGGCCTCGTTCCCTCTGGATCGGCGCCCCAGCACTGTCCTTGTTCCTTTGGCCCTTGAAAATGAAAACACGGGCTCCCCGCTGCCAAGGGTTTTGCTGTCATAACTAAGCATTATACCAGATAGAATACAACAAGGACGTTCTAGAGAATGGGGGGGGGGGGAGGATATGATGCGCACCCAGGATCAGTGGCGAGGGTAGCGCTGTGTGGACTTTGCAGTGTTCAGGAAATGGAGGCTGGGCTTTTCATCGGTATTTCTCTTGCTTACATCTCCTCATGTGGGGGAAAGTGGGACCATTCCTAGGCCTTGCTTTGATCTTGTCTCTCATGCTTACTAGCTGTGTGAGCTTGACCACCCTCGTGGCTTCCTTACTTTCCCTAGCAGTCCTCAGTTTCCTCCTCTGTAAAAAAAGGTCGCCTCTGAACTTTCTGCCAACGCCACACCCACGAAGCTTTTCTAGGTGTAGGCCGTGGCTGCTCTTTTTAGCCACTTCCCCCTTTTCTTTTCATCCTCACTGCGATCGTTGGCATGTGAGCTTTCTCGGTTAAATGGAAAGTGACGGGAGTCCATCTAGCCTTTCTCCGAGCCCCTGCCCACTTCCTCTAGTGTAATACTGGGATCCTTCAACGTTTCCATCATTTTCCTTTCAGGGAACAGCTAAAACCTCGTGGATTTTAAAACCAACCCTGTTGGTCTGAACCAGGCTTAGAGTCGTGGTTCCCCTCCCACTTCCTCTACTTTTGGGGGACACAATTCTCTTTAGACCAAACAGGGAGATGTTAGCTGCTGTGCTTTTGGAGAAGAGATTCCTGGATAATGGGAAGTTCCCCATCACTAGTAGAAATACCATGACTCTGGGTCCTGAACTCACTTATTCTTTCAGGCCCACAAGAAAATGGGCCCATTTCTTCCTCTCCCCGTGCTCACCCAAATTCTCTCCACCACATTTTCCCCTTCGCATTTCTGGATTTCCCTAACATGAGTAGATCTTCTTATGTCCAACGTTCTCCTGATCCCGAGACGTATTCCAGTCATGAGTCCCAGCCCAACAAATCTCAGTGACATCTACAGTAGGAGGCCTCCCTGCCATGAGATCAACCTTTAAGGGGGCCGGAGAATAGCTAGACTACTTGTCGTTGGCTCTAGTCCCCCTCAGCGGCGTTTGCTCAATCACGACGGATCTTCTGGACCTCAGTTCCATGTAACCACTCAGCAGTATGATCAGCTCTTACGAAGGACTATTTCAAAAATATAGCAAGAAGAACTATGCAAACATTCCCCACAAGACCTATATACCACCTCGTATTTGGCAGGGAAGTTGGGGAAGAGATTAGGTTTATGGCTTAGCTTAGTTCCTACACAGCAAAGTCCCACCAATCGCTTAAGGCCGGAACCCCACTAGGGCTCGAATCCCTGGCATGAAGACTTCTCAGGTCTTCTCTGCTGAGCTGACTGCAATCTGGCCAAGAATCCGGCCTCCAAAGTTGGTGTGGTTTGAGC
>NW_025376689.1:0-1169 GCF_016433145.1 Gracilinanus agilis
TCTTCTTCTTCTTCTTCTTCTTCTTCTTCTTCTTCTTCTTCTTCTTTCTTCTTCTTCTTTCTTCTTCTTCCTTCTTCCTTCTTCCTTCTTCCTTCTTCCTTCTTCCTTCTTCTTCTTCTCCTTCTCCTTCTCCTTCTCCTTCTCCTTCTCCTTCTCCTTCTCCTTCTTCTTCTTCTTCTTCTTCTTCTTCTTCTTCTTCTTCTTCTTCTTCTTCTTCTTCTTCTTCTTCTTCTTCTTCTTCTTTTAAATTTTATTTATTTATTTATTTTAAACCCTTAACTTCTGTGTATTGCCCCATAGGTGAAAGAGTGGTAAGGGTGGGCCATGGGGGTCAAGTGACTTGCCCAGGGTCACACAGCTGGGAAGTGTATCTCTAGGCCTGACTCTCAATCCACTGAGCTACCCAGCTGCCCCTCCCCTCTTCTTCTTGAATTCACTTCGCAGGAACCTTGCAGTTATTTATGACACAGTGTCGAACCCTAAAGAAAGTTTGTTGGCTCTTCTTTGATCCTAGTATCAAACATAATATATTTTTAAAACTCTTTCCTTCTGTCTGAGTGTCCATACTAAGTATTGGTTCTAAGGCAGGAGAGTGGTAAAGTCTAGACAATGAGGGTTAAGTGACTTGCCCAGGGTCACCCAGCTAGGAAGTGGCTGAGGCCACATTTGAACCCAACACCTCCTGCCTCTGGGCCTGGCTCTCCATCCACTGAGCCACCCAGCTGCCCCCAAAATATAATATTAACTCTCTCGTTTTGTACTTGAAGGGCTTCCCAATTAGTTTCAGTATGTTTTTCTGTCATGCCTGAATATTATTCTGCACTACTTCACATGACGTTCCGGCAAAACTGCCTCAATAGCTGGTCCCCATATAGCATCCTATTCCCAGTGCCAGGTCTTTGCCCAGACCGTCCTCCCCCTCTGCCTTTTGGGGACCCCCCACCCCCACCGCTCCCTCCATCCCTTCCAGACTCCACTGGCGCCACCTCTTGCAGGAGCCCTTTTCCCTCCCCCCCTGATCCCCAGTGATTGGGGTCTCTCTCCTCCTCACCTTAATCCTTTTACATTGATTTTGCTCGTTCTGCATTTCTTCCCATTGGAAGCTCCCGGAGAAAGAAACTGCTTCGTTTGGGCCTCTCTGAGCCCCAGCTCGGCGCCTGGCCCAGGGC
>NW_025376690.1:0-2308 GCF_016433145.1 Gracilinanus agilis
CTGACTGGGAAGAGTAGGAACTCATGAAATGATTCTGCTCTGACCTGAATCACTGCAGCTCAAGAAAGAGAGATGACTAAATCTGTGTCACTCAACAAAGCAAACAGCCCTTCAACTGTGCTTAATCTGATCCCAGATGGTTAGCAAGTGATGGGGGCAGATAGAGCCCTCAAATCTGATCTCAAACACTTACTAGCTATAGGACCTAGACAAGTCACTTAATCTTGTTTCTCTCAGTTTCCTCATCTGTAAAAATGGTCTAGAGAAGGAAATGGCAAACCAAACCAATATCTTTGCCAAGAAAACCCCAAATGGGGTCACAAAGAGTCAGATATGATTTAAATAACTCAACTACAATAAAAGCAGGTGATTACTAACTCTAAAGGAGCTAGTACCCAAGTGAGTGAGTATGATATAAAAAAAAAGTACTAGTAGAATGTAAGCTTCCTGGGAATTTTGTCTTGGTATCCTTAGCCCAATAGTCCAATGCCTTTCTCCTAGTATATACTTAGCAAACAATTGTCAAATTGAGTTCAAACGAATTACCTCTAAAATTTACCTCCTAAACTACTCTTTCCTCTGTGTCTGTCATTATCCCTTTCTCCTTTTTGTTGTGTATTTGTTTCTGGGTGAGCAGAGATATCCATAGGGAGAGAAGGGATAACCAATAAAAGGAGAGAAGGAAGAGGAATTAGGTGAAAGAATAATGAATGAGAAAAAGTGACAGAAAGATCCATAAGTAGAAAGGTCACTCCTTGACGACAGCAGGAAGGTTTTTGATCAATTGAGAAATATTTTCCCCCTAGTATAGGCCACTGATTCACAGGGGGATGCAGAGAAAGAGGGAGAAACAATTATGAGACACATAGAAGGAAAAAGCATTTTAATTTAGCAAGGATCTAGCCTACAAGGTTTATGGTGCCAGTATTAAATGATAACCTAAAAGAGTTTATGAGCCTCTCTACTTCAATATTAAGAAAACTATCAGCTTTATGGACCATATTAATAAAGAGAACAACAAAAATCATATGATAATACCATTAGAAACAGAAAAGACTTTTGATAAGATACAATACCATTTCTATTTTTTTAAAAAAACACCCCAAAACATTGGAAGAGATGGATCTTTGTTTACTATAACTATAACTAAAAACAAGAGCCCATATATTTGTAATAAAGATTAGAGGCCTTTCCAATAAGATGAAATAAAGTGAGAATATCCATTATTTGATATAGAGCTAGAAATACTAGTTAAGCAATAAGACAAGAAAACAAAATTTAATAAGGATTCTATATAGGCAAAGGGTATTGCTATTTGTAAATGATAGGATGAAAGAACCCTAAAGAGTCAACTAAAAAATTAATTAAAACAATTAATTCCAACAAAGTTGCAAGATATAAAAACACTCATATAAGTCATCGTCATTTCTGTATATTACTAACACAACCTAGCAAATGGATAAAAAAAGAAATTCTATTAAAAATATCTACAAAATGAATAAAATATTCAGGAGTCTACCTGCTGAAATATACCCAGAGATGAAAAGAATTTAACTGTGAAACAAACCTACAGAAATATATGCAGACCTAAGTAATTGGAGAAACATTTCCTCATGTGTAGGCCATGCCCTATATGACAAAAATACCAATACTACCTAAATTAATTTATTTCCTCAGTGCCATAACAATTAAACTACCAATTAATAACCTTAGACAATTAGAAAAAAATAACAAAATTAATCTAGAAGAACAAGAGATGAAGAATCTCAGAGGAAATAATGAAAAAATATAGCAACAAAAGGGGCCTAGCAGTACCAAATCTCAGAATATTCTATAAAGCAGTAATCATCAAAACAATTTGGTGCAAGTGTAAGACCTATAGGGATCACTCAGAGAAACAGATTAGATGTAAAAATATGCCAGAGCCAATGAACACGATACCTCAGTGTTTCATAAACCTAAGGACCCCAGTTTTTAGTGTAAGAACTCGCTTTTTTTTTAATTGCTGGAAAAACTGGATAGCAATTGGATAGAAAATAAAGACCACCATCTCACACAAAATATCAATATAAGTTCCAACAGGGTACATGATTTTTACAATAAGGGATAGTATCATAAGCAAATTAAAGGAGTAGGGAAGAAATTATTCATCAGATTTGTGGATGAGGGAAGAGTAAGAGGATCACATAAAATGAATAATTTTGATTAAAGAAAAAAATATAACTAAATTTTGTAGGGAAACAAGTATTTGGGGAAAAGTCTTTACAGCAAGTTTTTCTGATAACAGTATAATTTCCAAAATATATTG
>NW_025376691.1:0-2501 GCF_016433145.1 Gracilinanus agilis
GAGAGAGAGAGAGAGAGAGAGAGAGAGAGAGCATTAAATCATGAGTCCATAACCTTATTGAGTATGAGAACCATGTGAATATTTTTAATGGAACTCCTGAACATATATATGTGTATGTGTATATGTATATATATATATATATGTATATATATATATGTATTATATATATATTAGCTATATGAGAATATCTTGCAATTATGCAAAATTCAAGCCTTTGATATTAAGTCAGACCTGAATGTGCCGGTCTGACACTTCAGATCAAGCCAAATGAAACACTTGTAGAATATTTCTCAAGAAACAAAATGTTTATTGAACCATAGCAAGGGAAAGCTTCTCAAAAAGGGAAATGGCATGTAATGAATTCATATATGACCTCAGTTCAGTCTGGTATATTTTCCATACTCTTGTTTTGTCCATTTTATCATCCACATTTAGAAACCTGAGAAAGCAGATCAAATTCTTTATGCCACTGGCCCTTTTTTATAGGTAGGTGACTTATGGTACTATGCTTTGGAACAGTTTCCATTTCTTTTAAGGAGAAACTAACTTTGCTTGCAATAGTGCCTTAAGCAAAGCTAGTTTAGTGTATGTGGCAAAATATATCCCATAATCTTTTCATGGCCATCTTATATCATTCCTCCATAAATTTCCCAAAAGTTTACCAAAAAAGGATTCCTTCAACATTCTAGTCCAATGAAAATGTATAGAAACCTATCTTTATGGAAGTGAGTTTTAGTTTAGTAGTTTAAATTTACAAGATTACACACATGCAAAGATCAGGATTTTAAGTAGGTTCTCTTTTTTTCTGAATTCAATGTTGTCTACTTTTATTATAAAAAAACTGATAAATTAATAGAATTTAAACTGAGATACAATTAAAGTTATCTTGTCAAGTCACTTATTCAGTGGTAGAATCTATAGACAATAAATGCTGGAAAAAGCTAAGATCTATATTGATTGGTATGATTAGGAAAACTTCATGGAAGAAATGAACTTTGAGCTAGGACTTGAAGGATTGAGGGTTTAAATTGTCAGAGAAGAACTGAAGTTCAGATAAAAATAAATAGCAAAAACAGAGGCTTAGCAGAATTGCATTTTATAGGACTTTATGAAAATCTTGGTAATGAGTAACTATTATTTTTAACAAAATCTTCTATAGTTGACCCTCATGAATAGAAGCAACAAATGATAAGTAGGAAGCATGACTTTCATACAATAAATAAAGTATATTGAGTTATAACTCAACTATGTATATATGTGTGTATATATATGATATATAATATATATACACAATGTGTAAATAGAATTAGCTCGATCCCATTAATAGTCAAAAATCTACTCAACCCAGGCGTGCTAATGATGTCACTCCCACCTCCCTTAGTGGGGAGGGGAGACGAGTTACCCACACGTGACAATAAGTAACAAATCAAGAATAAGGGACTGCCCTTTGGGCAGTCCAAATCAATGTAGAAACTGCCATTTGTCCATTTGAATTAGAGGTGGACCACAGGAAGTGATGAAAGACACGATCTCTTTAAGTAAGTGAGTGAACTTCCTGTGGGGCAGTTGCGGTCTCCAACTAGAAGAAGAAGCATCTCCTGAGACCACAGACAGCTTACACTCTATATTGTCACGTGGGTAAGTTAGGCTGACTTCCTTGGCCTAGCTGGGCCAATTCTAAACTCTGCCTATCTGGCTGTTGGGCCCTGTGGCTTACAGCTTCATTATTAAGCTTTATAACCTTCTTCTCTCTCAGTCCAGGCAGGACTAGCCTCTACTTTTCTCTTTATTCCTACTTTTACCTACCGATTGTAAATAAACTCTTCAACCCGATGCTGACTTGGGTCTGTTTTAATTACGGAATCAACCTAAATTGTTGATTCCTGGCGGCCACATATTTTAATATATACCTATAATACCTAAATTTTAATCCTTACAATTACGATAGAAAGGATTTTGAGTGGTTGGAAAGTGATCAAAAGAGAGCAACCAAATTGGTGAAGGGACCCAAATCTTCAATAGTAAAATCAGTTCAAGGGATAAATGATGTTTATTCTAGAGAAAAGCATGTTTAGGGGGATATAATGGTTTTCTTCAAGTATTCAAAAGGGTATCTGATGGAAGAAAGATTGGCCTGATTCTGCTTGATCTTTAGAGTACTGAATAAAAGGCAATCAGCTGAAGTAACAGAAAGGTAAATTTAGATTTTATTTTGGGATTGGGGGCAATACAAACAAACTTATTAACAATTCGGAGCAGTCTAGGAGATAAACTGCTTCTGGAGATAATGGAATTTTCACTCAGTGGAAGACTGTAAACAAAAATATAATGGGGATCTGTCATTAGTAGGATTGTTTCAATTAAGGGTTAGATTGGATGACTTTTCAGAAATTCTTGTACTTTGAGAGGTCATGACAATTTACTAAATTTCTCCTCCTACCTTTACTTTGGTAATATATGTATATTTACAATATATTAATATAACATAATAATATATAAAT
>NW_025376692.1:0-8182 GCF_016433145.1 Gracilinanus agilis
ATGATTTGCATAATCTAACAAACCAGCTTGGTACTCAAGTGAGTAGAGATGTTTTTGTTGCAATGGATTGCCTGAATGAATGGTACTGATCTAGCACACTGTGTTTTAGCAGACAGAGTCGAACTGGCTTCATCCACCTTCATCCACCTGAACTGGTTTGACCATCTTCTTCTCTAATCTCAAAAGACCTTGTTGTAACTGATCCTAGAGTATTTGGGGGAGGATGCTACAAATGAAAGGAGTGTTCTACACACTAACTGGAGTAGAGTTACTGTCCAAGTTTAATCTTTAGTAATATTTCATTGCCTTTCCAAGAAAATATTTCCAAACAAAGAGCCAAATCCAATTGCTATGAAGAATCATAGAGAAAGCTCCTTAAAAGTTCATCATCTGTCCATGTCTCCGGCTTTGTACGTGTCAACTAATTACGAAATTGAGAAATTAAGAATTGAGATTTACTTCACATAACAGAATTTCTGCTTAGAAATCACCAAAATAAAATGTCTGAGGGAGGTTTCCATAATTTCTTATGCATGATGTTATTTGGTCATTTTTCATTTATATATGACTCTTTCTCCCTCAGTTTGATGATTTTTTTGACAAAGGTATGGAAGGGACTTATTATTTCCCTTTTCCATTTCTTTTACAGAGCAGAAACTGAGGCAAAAAAATTTAAGTGACTCATTCAGTGTCATAAAGCTAATAAGTATCTGAGGTCAGATTTGAACTCATGAAGAAGAGTCTTCCTGACTGACAGCCTTTCATCTACTGTGCCACCTAGTTGCCATTCTCACACATGTTGTGCTGAAATTAAACTTTCTGGAACTTCTGTCTATTGCTTTTATTTCTGCCCTTCTGCCTCATACAGAAACTGTCTAATCTTCCTTCTACATGAAAATCTTCCAATTATTTGAAGCATTTGATTGACCATGATGTCTCTACAATTTCTCTAGCCTAATTCCCCATTCTTTCCTTTTACTTAATTATTCCCTAATCTGTCAATATTAATCCCAAAATGTGGCACTCTGAACTGAACACAATGATCTAGATTTGGTCTGAAAAGGACAGAGTGCAGTGTATGTGTCCTTGCACATGTGCATATGTTTGTATGTGTATGTATAGGTATGTAAATGGAGAGAGGCTCCATATGTCAGCCTATTAACTTATTTTGAACCTGAAGATCACTAAAGCCTGTTTAACATGACAAAATTTTTAGATACACATGTCCCACCCTATATTTCTGGGGTTGATTTTTTGAACCCAAGTATATGACTATATTTATTTCCTTTCCATTTCATTTCACTGGATCTGGCTTAAGGTTGTAGATATTCAAGCTACTTTGTATCCTTGCTATATCATCTGGACTCTTCTCTCACTTTATGCCACCTACAAATTAAAATATAAAAAAAATGTCCATCTGTAAAATCCTATGAGTTTAGATGAGAGACCTTGTTCAATTTATGTATGGGAACATTGTGATATCAAATGTATATAAGAGTTTCAAAATTAATATCCAATATTCTAAGTATTATATTTAATAAGATTTATTAATAATAACTAACATAAAAGCTAGAGCAAAAAGTCACCTTCCTCAGCCCTGCATGCAGGGAAAAAAATAAAGAGCTTACAGCAAACTATATACCAAACATGAAAAACACAAATGTAAGGATGCAGGGAAGGGGATGCTGGGAGATGAAAGGAATTCTGGGGAATGTAGTTTAAAGGTACAAAATTCTCTAATTAATACATATATTTAATATTTTCCTAGGTTTTAATCATTAAATACCCTAATGAAGTGTACATGAGAATTCCCACATTTAATAATATATTACTTTTCTCTAGCTATTGATGAATCATATAATATGGTTGTTCTCTTCTTATGCTTTTACTTTGGGTTACTAATACTACTATAAGATGTCTTTTTTCCCCAGATTCATGATGTATGAACCTAATCAGATATATTTTAAGGTTTATAACTTCCAATATGAGACATCCCATTCTTTGGCTAGAATAGCTAGGAAGATATCTATAGATACATATCTATATATACATACATGTATATATTCATATGCAAAAATATGAATATGTAGGTGTTTATATGCATTTATACTCATATAAGACATTATACTACTATTGGTCCTCACCATGTGTGTATCAATGTATTTTTATTCATAAAGAAGAATATATACCAATATTGAAGAAATCATTAGAACTAAAGTTGCTAGCAGCTACAGTTATCTCAACTATCATATCAACACTATTTTTCACATAAAAAAATGAGATCTAGAAGGGGAAATATTTTGGTCATACTTGCCTTTGTTTTAAGTATCAAAGCTTAGATTTCTACATATATTCTTTGACTATAGAGTCTATATATTTTTGGAGGTAATAATGGGATAATATAAAAATCAACTTACCTTACCTCCCCCCAAAACAACTTCCTCATAATTATGTTTTGGGGGTGACTCACTTATGAGGATATGATTCAGGTATAGTCTACACTAGGTGGTCACAGAAGGCACACGAATCCTCAGTTTTTCTGTGACTTACACTCAGAACATTTATATAGTTCTAGAAAGAAAGAGAGATTTCAATTTGTTATGGTAGCAAGGGTATCCCAGTAGCCAATCAAGTTCGGAAATATATTCTAAGAAATAGGAATAAGGCGAAACAGGCTAGCATTTCCTTGTCCAGTGTGATGTCCTTTGTTATTCAATCTTAGGTAGCTGTGTTGTGTGGGTAGTGCTGGATATTTCAGATTTGGACTGTTTTTATTTAATCCACCATCATTTTAAGCATAAGCAAAGGAATGAAGCCATTGGAATGAAATTGGCTGTGCCTAATGCACTCCATCTTTATAATAAAAATGCCATTTTGTTCACTTAATATGCCCACTCTGTCACTGCGTGATGTTCTCTGCATGTGAAAAATCTTACTTGGTACTTTCTATTACTTTCTCAATAGCCATTTAACTCTTTATATTTCCTGTAGTATAGTAAACACTTTAGTGTAATGAGTATTCGGCTGTCCTGCAAAGATCTAGGTTCAAATTCTAATACCAATGAATGAATAAGTGGGGTTTGAATCACCCTGAGCAAGTCATTATAATTCCTCTTGGCTGGTTTGCTTCTCCAAAAAATGAGGATAATAGTATGCCCCTAGAGAGTCAGCCTGCCATAGGGGATAGAGATACATCCTCTGAGTTAAAAGATTGACTTAAATCTCTATCTTTGCCATATAATGACTGTGTGACTCTGGGAAATACATTTCAACTTAGTGCCCAAGGCAACGGTGTAGGATTATAAATCGAAAAGAAAGTGGTATTCTGCATTGACAGAAGAAGTTTCCTCACTGTAGTAGCTGGTTTTTGAAGATACCATTCTAGTGAAATGTAAGCTCTGACATATTGGAAAGGTTTCAGGTATGACTCTAGTAATATGTTATGTCATTTTCCTAAAAATCATACTAGATAATTATGGAGAAGAATATTATCACTAAGCTGGTACACCCATTCATTCTTTCATTTACACATTTAGTTTTTGCCATAATAGCCTATGAAACAAAAATAATCACTACAAAAATAATCAAACTTGTTTGTAAAATTGTAGGAATCAGGATAATTCATAATCTTGAGCAGTATCATCCCATAAAACAAACAAAAAGATTATTGGAGGATAAAATTAAGTTAAAGAAAGCTTGACAAGACTACAATTCAGCAAAGTCATTCCAAAGAAATGTTAGAATTTTTTTAGAAATCAGTAATAAAAATAGAAAGAATAGAAAAATGTGTCTCCTGCAGTTTCCTTTTTCTGCAGAGATGTTGGCAAAGTGATGTGAAAGAGGGAAGAAGATGCTAAGAATCACACAAATTTTATTTTTATCTTATATGAACTTTCAATGTTCATATTATAAAGGTGAGAAACTTATCCAATAGCCAACAAACTGGAGTAGTAGAGTCATATGACACTCCTGCCATTAACTATAACTAGAAGAAAAATATTCTTTATAAATGGAAGGAGAAGTCTCAGGTATCCTTCCAAGAGGTAAAATAAATAAATAGAATAAAAACAATAAACAAATTGAAAAATAAGTAATAAAAAGAAAAAGGTGAATTTTAAAATCTCAAAAAATGTATTTTATGTTATGTCCAGAATCAATAAGAAGCATTATTTTATGAGCTATTTTATCATGATATATTGCAATTCTAATGATGAATATTTGTAGAAAGGCCTCTTTTTAAGTATGCAGTTCATATACACACATCAATTACTGAGAATTAAGTGGCTTAGTGAATCCACAAAGAATTTGATAAGACACTCCAAATAAAGCCAACTTATTCTCATCTTTAGTGAATTAAATGCACCATGAGAATAGAAAACAGGAACAAATATATAGGAAAATATCATTCAGGAATAATAAGAATAAAAATAGAAGATGGCAAATACTTGTATGTTACACTAAAGCCACATAGTTGTATATCACAAATACATTTTTACTAAAATCCAAATGACACCATAAAGAGATAATTTCTATTTTCAGAGACAAGAGATGTGGAGATGAAATCTCCTTTAGCTATTTGTATAAGTTCAAACCATTGTCCATTGTTTACACATAACAAAGATCAGAATGGGGGAATAGCAACAGAGAAAGAATATCAATGAAAAGCAGATTGGGGGGTGGAATTGACAGTACATAATCCTAAACTATTCAAATAACAAAATTGAAATTGAAAAATGAGAAGTAGAGAACAAAAGTGATATTGATAATGTCCATAATGATTTTATCCAAATGTAAATCAATCAAACAAAAATAAATTAATGCCCATAGTAAGAACAAAAGAATCTCCAAACCACTTTAGGCTGCAAGCACCTTACTTGCCAAATTAAGAGAGATGACTGACAAATATAATCAAATTTATTTGTAATATGATGAGAAGGATTATGGATAATTCTGAGTAGTAATATTCCATAGAACAGAAATAAGAGTATTAGAGGATAAAATTAGATTAAAGTTTGACAAGACATTCAATTCAGGAAAGTTTTTCCAAAGGCAATCAAGGATGAAAATAGATTGAACACCAAAAATAGAAAGAAAATGTAAAAGATTTGTAATTATACATTTTAACAAACTTTCTCCCATCATGAGTAGTCAAACCAATGCTCTTGGATGCAACAGTAACTGTATCAACATATCTTTAAAGAGAAGACTTTTTAAAGAGCATTAAAGGGTGCAACTAGGTGATAGAGTAGATAGAGTCAGGCTTAGAGACAAGAGGTCTTGGATTCAAATTCGGCCTCAGACTCTTACTTAATAGATATGTGACTCTGTGCAAGTCATTTAATCTCCATTGCCTTGACTGTACCACTCTTCTTGAGTCCAAGATAGAAAGTAAGATTTCATAAGTATTAAAGAGGAAAAAAAATTTAAAGGTATCAAGGTCATAGTAGAGATAAATGTTTGAGTTGATAGAATTATGAGGGCATTGATGGACTGATGTGTAATCTGGAGGAAGGATGCTAAAACATGGGGAAAAATCTCAACCCTCATTAGTATTGAAAAAATAAAGAATATTACATTCATATCAATAATTATATATATGCATATATATGCTCCAATCTTTACAAAATATTTGAATCAACTACACAATCCACCAGGATACCCTGAATGAGGCTATTCATAGGAAACAATATAACTTTCATTAAAGATATTCATGAATATTTATATTCTTCCTATTTCAAAGTTAACTAAATCTTGTAGAGAATATAGAATACTGTTGTGGTTCTCAAATCTTGATTACAAAAATATGTGATTTGATAACATATAAAATCATCTTAGATGATCTTTTATGAGAAGCCATCTTCTATACAAACATTAAAATAAACTTCAAAAATTATCTTGTTCAATGGCCCTCTAATAATAAAGATTCAGTTAGGAATAAATTTTAAACTAATGTATGCTCAACACAGTGATTTACTCTGCTTTTAATCATGACCATGATTATTACAAATAAACGTTAATGAGGAAGTGGTATTTGTTAGGCACTGTGCTAAAGTCTGGGAACACAAAGAGAAAAAAAAGGCAAAAACATAAAACTTGTTTCTGCATTTAAGGTGATCACAGCTGGGTGGCACAATGAATAGTGTCAGGCCTGGAGTGAGGATGACAAATCTTGAGTTTCATATCTAATGTAAGATGCTTATTGGCTGTGTGACTCTGGAAAAATCACTTAATCCAATTTACCTCAGTTTCCTCATCTGTAAAATGAGGTTGAGAAGGAAGTGGCAAACCGCTCCAGTATCTTTGTCAATTAAAACCCAAATGGGGTCAACAAGAATCAGACATGATTGAACAAAAACATTAATTAGAGGGAAGGAACTAGCCAGGGCGCTGAGGATGATCAGAAAGTGGAAAAAAAAAGACTTTTTGCAGAAAGTAGGACGTGAGTTAAATCATGAAGGAAATTTGGGAATTGAGGAAGTGGAGAAAAGGTGGGAGAACATCCTAGGCAGGAGGAATAGCTAGTGAAATGGACTTGGAAAATGGTGTTTTGTATAGGAAACAAAGTCCCTGTTACTGAATCATAGAATAAATAGAAGGAAGGAAAAAAAAGACTGGAATGTCTAAAGGAGTGAAGCTGTAAAGAATTGATTATTATAAAAATAACCATTTATTAGCACATTGTCTGATTTGATGAAATTGTTTCTCAAAAACAGTTTCCATTGACCTCACCTATAATGAAGGGGAAATTAAGGCAATCATTAAGAACTATTTCACCCAATTATATGGCAACAAATATAACAATTTAGGAGATATGGATGAATATTTACAAAAATATAAATTGCCTAGATTAACAGCAGAAGAAATAGAATACCTAAATAATCCCATATCAGAAATAGAAATTGAACAAGCCATTAAAGAACTCCCTAAGAAAAAATCACTAGGACCTGATGGATTCACAAGTGAATTCTATCAGACATTCAAAGAGCAACTAATCCCAATACTATATAAATTATTTGATATGATAAGCAAAGAAGGAATCCTACCAAATTCATTTTATGACACAAATATGGTACTGATTCCAAAGCCAGGTAGACCAAAAACAGAGAAAGAAAACTATAGACCAATCTCCCTAATGAACATAGAAGCAAAAATCTTAAATAGAATATTAGCAAAGAGACTCCAGCAAGTAATTAAGAAGGTCATCCACCATGATCAGGTGGGATTTATACCAGGAATGCAAGGATGGTTCAACATTAGGAAAACCATCCACATAATTGACCATATCAACAGTCTAACAAACAAAAATCACATGATTATCTCAATAGATGCTGAAAAAGCCTTTGACAAAATACAGCATCCATTCCTATTGAAAACATTGAAAATTATAGGAATAGAAGGACCCTTCCTAAAAATAATAAACAATATATACCTAAAACCATCAACAAGCATTATATACAATGGGGATAAATTAGAAGCCTTCCCAATAAGATCAGGAGTGAAACAAGGGTGCCCATTATCACCTCTATTATTCAACTAGTACTAGAAACACTAGCAATAGCAATTAGAGAAGAAAAAGAAATTGAAGGTATCAAAATAGGCAATGAGGAGACTAAACTATCACTCTTTGCAGATGATATGATGGTATACTTAAAAAATCCTAGAGAATCAACTAAGAGGCTGGTAGAAATAATCAACAACTTTAGCAAAGTGGCAGGATACAAAATAAATGCACATAAATCATCAGCATTTCTACACATTTCTATACATTTATTCCAACACATTAGAACAGCAAGAGGTAGAAAGAGAAACACCATTTAAAATCACCCTAGACAATATAAAATACTTGGGAATCAATCTAACAAAACAAACACAGCTATTATACGAAAACAACTACAAAACACTTTCGAAACAAATAAAACTGGACCTCAACAATTGGAAAGCCATTAACTGTTCATGGGTAGGATGAGCTAACATAATAAAAATGAACATCCTACCCAAATTAATTTACCTATTTAGTGCCATACCTATCAAATTACCAAAAAACCTCTTTACTGAATTAGGAAAAACTATAACAAATTTCATTTGGAATAACAAAAGATCAAGAATATCAAAGGAAATAATGGAAAAAATGTGAAGGAAGGGGGCCTAGCAGTACCAGATATCAAACTATACTATAAAGCAG